>NW_027151404.1:0-34374 GCF_019968955.1 Porospora cf. gigantea A | reverse complement strand
TGTACAGCCGCGAGGTATGTTGGTTCTCAACGAATGATAGTGGAGAAAATGAACATTTCTATGTATAACGAACCTGACTGGACCAAGGCGCCAGCGCAGCCTCTGCAAATACAGCTCATTGAGGCGGGTGTGGTTCTGCAGGCGACGCCATGGCCAGAGGGGGCCCACTTCTTGCGGTTGGGCTCCCGCGCAGAGTGTGACATCATAGACATCGACGCAGAGGAGCTGCACCTCGTGCTACAGTATGGAGAGTGCGACTCGCTGCACGTGTTCGACTTCAGCGGCACAACAATTGTCAATGCCCGTCAGGTGGCGAAAGAGAAGCATATTGAGATCGTCACGGGAGACCAGATCGCACTCAGCAACAAGCATCTGGGCCGACGATACGTGGTGGAAAGGGAGTACTCCATTCCCTTGCCAGAGTCGTCTTCGGACGAGGAGCAGGACTACGACCCGATATTCGATGAGGCGCCTACACGCTTGAATAGCAAGAGAGCGCGAGAGCAGATGGTGGATAGGTTAAAAAAGCTGCCTCGACTTGAGCAGGCCGCATCTGAGATCGATGACTTCTTCGACTGGGATGCCTCCCGCCTGGACATCACCAAAGTCAAAGCTAACTTCTCCGACCTCAGCGAAGACCAACACGTTGCGCTCGACGATGTGGCCGGTCTATACGTGTCACTTGATGAGGTGAATCGCCGCAGTGCTGATCTCCGGCAGAAGCTGGATGCGAGCTCCGCCAGTCAGAGACGGCGACTGGTGCCGCAGGTAGAGAAGGTGGCTCTCTCGTGCGAAGAGGTTCGAGACCAAGTGATCTGCGCAACCGAACGTATTGGCGACCTGTTCGGGTGGACGTTGAGCTCTCGGCATCTGCGACACCTGAGTCAGGCTAACGAGGACGCGGAGGGATTCTGGGAACGATTGAAGCGCGATGCGGCGGTTTACGATAAGTCGTTAGTGGACGAAGAGCAGGACGAATACTTGGATCGGAGCTTGGAAGCTCAAGTTACTGTGGATGTTCCCGATTCGACGGTGAGATTGGCTGAGAAAATTTCGGAGCTCGAGTCAAAGCTACAAAGTGCTGAGGCTGAAGGAGATGTCAGCGCAGCGGATCGAACGCGTAAAAGCATGCAACGCTACACTCGACCCAGCGACCAAACGCGACTGAGTGCTGCCGCCGCCGCTATTTCCGCCATCGCACGGCGGCAACACTGTGAGAACGTGTAGCCCTTTGTCAGTCGATATGATTCTCAATGTAGGACACCGCAGTGGATCTGCGTCGCTTCTCACCGACGAGTTCTCGAGAGGACATGAAGCCTGACTCTAGCAACTGGGAGAACTTGGCGTTAGCTCGCCGTTCTCGGCGCCGACGGGCTTGCCGCAGCATCCTCCGCTTCTCTTTCCGGTTCTGAGCCACTGAATCGACCCTCCGAACGCGAGGGGAGCCGCGAGGGGAGCCGTGAGCAGAGGCACCCTCCGGGACCAAGCTTGAAGAAGACGAGGAGGGCGGAGGGCGCTCCTTTGTGACAACCGGTTCGAGTTCTCCGCGGATCTGTCGTTGTATGTGGCGTGATTGGGCCAACATCAGGAGTTCCTTTGACGTCTGACTGTGCTTGTGAATTTTGAGCACCTCTCCTCGATTGCGGATTTTATCCTGTGCGATTAGAGCCATAATCTCCATGTCCTGCAGGTGCTTTTCCAGTTCTGCGTGAGCGTTAAATAGAAGCCTCACTTCCATACAACGTGTAGATCTTGTCGATAAGAGTCGTCCGAGCTAATGCCAGGTGCTCAGCTGACTTGCACTGTTTAAGCTCGGAGGGGATGTTAATCATCTGACTCTCCCGGAACAGCTTCTCCCAATGACTGATGTTGCCTTTTACTGTGGTGGTCAGGATCTCCAATTCGCGGTTCTCCTTGGCCACCTCGGCGTAGATGGGGATCCCAATGAATTCGAGAAAGGTCGCTTGGCTTTTTGCGAATCGCCTATGAGTGCTTTTGTCACACATAGCCGATACTTGCATGCCCATGAGCATCTCTGCATCCCCTTGCTGGTAGAATTCCTCCACCACTCGCAGACTCCAGTCCATGTGTTGGGCCCAGGGCATGCATACGTGGGAGATGTCAGCGCACTTGATCAGTATTCCGGACAAGAGCTCCGCATCTTCCTGTTTCTTCACGCTGAAGTCGGCGGCATGTCGACGAACTCGGAAGTTTGAGACGACTTCGAAGTGGAAAGCCATATCCGTGCTCATGATCATCTTGATCATCAGTTTTTTCATGCCCACCAGCGTGGACTTCTCGATGCTCTCGAAGACTGCACAGCGCGGGTCTTCCAAAAGAGTAAACAGAATGCAGGAGTGCATGTTCTCAAGAGGGGAATTATCGTTGTAGAGAATAGCGATGGGATCGTTGCTTTGCACAATGAAGTTGTTGGTCTTCCCTGGATGGCAGACGTCGTGCGCCAGCGCAGCGATGATGAATCCCGCACGTTCAAGGCGTGTGAATCCGGTGGTCGCCAGCGGAACGTTTCTGACCAAATACTCTAGGCAGTGTGCGACGACTGCGCCGTGTGTTTGGTTGTGGTAGGGGTTATTGAAGTAGGACGCCCCTAGGTGCCGGCAGAATCGTGCTACCACCTCTACGGGAGCGTCGAGATCCGGGAGGTAGGGTTCTAGGAGCGCCAGCGCGGTCTCGTATAGGGAGTCTTTTCGGTCTTCGAACGGAGTGATAAAGTCCAGGTCCCATCGATGACCAACCTCCTCCAAACCCAAAGGCATATTTCGGACGAACCTCGGGGTGCGGTCCTCGCTAGCCTTCTTGAGTACTGTTGTTTGCGCTTTCAAACCAAGCTTGCTCTCGTCGTAGGCCGTCATGAATGTCTCCACGGTCTTGGTGTCGTTATCAGAAAGGTTGTTGAACTTCACTGAGTGGAGAGTGCTGGTGTGGCTCAGGATCTCAAGACACTCCTCCAAGGCGGAGTGCCCACGACATCCAGGAATTAGGGTCTCCAGCCCCACCTTCGCAGACCGCACCAAGTCAGTAAGATGTTCGATGCCGCTACGGACCTGAGCGGTGCCACCAGCTGCTCCGATCTCGAGCTTGGCCTTGAGTGATTCGATTCGGTGTTGATGGTCCCTGTGCGATATGAAGTCCATCCTCTCTTTGATCTCGACCGTAAACCTCATGTAAACGATCAAGCAGAAAAGAAAGACGTCCAGCAAGGATTGTACAAGGACGTTCTCCCACAGACTGAGCACTTCTTCAAAGGCCTTAAACCTGACAATGGATCCGACCATTCGGCAGAAGAGGTAGCCCAGATGGAGCCACAGAGACACTGATATCGGCTCGGAGGTAAACACGTCCATACCGATCATCGCTCCAAAGGCCAACAAGTACTCCAGTTTGTCGTGCCATGCGAAGAACAGGAGGCTGTCGAACATGAACCACAAGGAGTGAATCACACTCAGCACCTGCATGTATCCGTCTACGGGCCAGTCAAAACTGACCGGCTCAAGTACGCCCATGGCGAGCTTTTCCACGTTGGGGTACCGAATGTGCATGCTGTTTGCAGGACCCCCCGCTCTCACACTATAGGCCAATCCGGCTCCATGGCGTCGGCGTCCAGATAGTAGGCGGGCAGGCAGCAGGAGTCCATTAGGAACACCGCTGGCCACGGTGCATCTTGCATATCGCAGCCTTTCTCAGGACAGGCAGCCCAGGCGAGCTGGAGACGCATCTGGTCGTCGTCGCAGACCACATTCGTAAGGCTCGCGGTCAACCCGGCCAGAGGATCGGTTCCAGCACGGACGTAGCGTGTCAGAAGGTGGTTAAACGTCACCCCGCCGATGGTGTATTCCATCCGGATCGTCGAAGCCGACCATATATAAGAGAATGTGAACGAGCGAGAAGGCATCATGAAGTCTGCGTTAGTAATGAATCTAGATGTGATATGAGGTTCATCCAGAGTCAACCAGAGGTATGGCGAGTAAATCCAGAGTCCAAATATTTGGAAGGTCATTATTAGACCGAACCACCGGTACGCGGGGATTTTCCATCCCATCTTCAAGTCGAACCAGATGAGAAATATCGCCCCTAGGTTGCACGCAACCGAAATTGCGATGTGTGCCCAAAACGTATTGATCCACAGGGGCTCGAAGATGTTCAGCGAATCTTCTATGCAGAGGATAATCGCACCAGCGAAAACACACACGCTTATGACCAGCGAGCAATAAAACTGCACCTGGATCTTGAGGAAGCCACTCATGTATTCGCTGTTCATTAGCTGCCCTCCCCCTCACTTGAACTCGTCCTCTATGTCGAAGTCCTGAAACTGAAGCAATGGCCACCATAGGAGGTAGTCGTCGAAGAGGCGTTGAAGCCCATCCTGTGCCATCTGTGTGGCGTCACGACAGCTGCCCCACTGTGGTGATATCAAGCTCCTGTTCTGTTGGCTCTTCAGCGATAACGGAGGTCTGACTGCGCATTATTTAGATTTAGATTATCATGCGAGGAATCACTCGATAAGGACTTGACGTGGCGGGGCTCGTCACCAGCCACGGTTCCCCCTCTCGAATCAGGTCATCTGCCAAGAGCTCCTCAAGAGAGCGCTGCAATCGGGGTTCGTACGCAGCCCGCATTGCCTGGTTCTGCAAAAATACAACATGTCTCTGCGTCGTTTACAGCAGAACAGCCCACCTCGTTGCACACGGAGACCCTCGTCACCCGCAGCGCCTTCTCGAGCTTCTCCAAACTGACTTGCAGTGTATCGCTCCAGTCGAACTCAACAGTGACTGGCGTCGTGGCACAGACGACGCAGCTGTCCACCCTCTCGAAATTGAAAGCGGAGGCGTAGACACCGTTGTCGCCCATGAACATGAGTGTGTTGTTCAGCACGTGGCCCAAGGCAGTAACCAGTTTCACAGTCTCAGTCACACATACTGCGGCGATGACGGCGTTGGTGGAGGCCACCGCCGGTACGATGCGCTTAACTACGCCTAGCGTTAGATGCAGCGTAACGCCCGGAATGCTAAACTGCTTCGCTCGCTGCAGAGCCTTTTCGTATATCCATTGGGCGTGGTCAGCATCATCGGGATCGAAGTGTTCCGTTCGTATGTCGGGCCACAGGACAACGAGAGCGTACTCGATGCAATGCTCCGGGATACGAGGCGTCGAGGCAATCGTACATAGGGGATAGGTGGTAGGAGCCGGAAAGAGGCCAAGAGAACACTCGAAACACGACGTGACCCAAGGAACTATAACGCGTGCTTGTCCCCTAAACCCCTCCGTGCCGCCGTCGACCAGGAATGTCATGCTCTCCAAGTCAGGCTCGCCGACGGCGTTGAGCCGCGGCAGCGATAGCACCCGCTGGTTGAGCCAGCGGCGCGCTTCGAGGTTATCCAGCCCGGCGATGATCACACGAAACTGGCGGAGGAAATCGTCGTCAAACTCCTGGATTCGAGAGACGTGCCCTGTCAGCCGCAGGCTCAAATGCGAAAACCGGCGAGTAAGGTACTCAACAGCAGCGGTACTTTTTGGTTGCCCGACATTCGTCTCTGTGAACAGCAGCTGCCGATTCAAGTTGCTCTGTTCGATAGAATCCATGTCTACAGCATGGATCTCCTTGAATCCCGCAAGAATCAAATTCTTCAGAACCTCGCACCCTAAACCTCCAACACCCACCACTAGAACAGCCGTCGCTCCCAGCTTGGCATAGGCGCCGGGAGTTGGCTCGAAGGCCGAGTCGTCGCAGATGGGAACATCGGATGCCAGCAACGAGTGGAGTGGGTGCGGATGCAAGCGTTACAGACCCCCTAGGAGGCCTACCATGATTCTGCGTCGTTTAGCAGTGCAAGTTGGAATGGTGAAATGCCGTTTTGATTTTACACATCTATGCATCTATGCGGAGCGGCCCCTTCACGACCTCGCCGTTGTACTTCTCAAGGCCCTCACCATTGTAACTCACTCGAGGAGCAATTTCGACAGGCCCGGCTGACACATTCACATGTGCTCCTGCGTCTGCTAGCCACTTGGCATGCAGACCGCATAGGAGTTCGGCCGCCGTCAGCGGCGAATCTGCGCCGGAAGCGTTTTTCACCGGCGCGAACTCCGATTCGCGCGGCACCTCCAAACCGGCGACGTGGGCGGCTAGCTGGAAGCAGTCGAAGATAAACAGCTCGACCTTGAGACCGTTGATGGCCTCGGGTGTCACACGCTCCCCTGTGGTGAGGTCCACATGCGTGATTTTCTTGTCAGCGCGATGCAGATTGTGGTCTCGCTCCATCACATCAGCCTTCAGCAGCTTTTCGATGAAAGCTACGGTGAAGTAGTGGTTGCAGATGTTACCCGCCGAGAACTCGAGCGGCCCGCCCTCGCGACAGACCCTTTGAGCCATCTCGGGGCTCACCTCAGCGTAGTCCACCACACAGGCCTTTTCAACTCCATCGATTACCTTGGCGACCATGACACCGACCTTCTCGTTAGGGTCCGTTTTCTCGGTGCACTTGTTGCCAACCTCTACCCCCAAGGAGTGGCAAAAACCGTTGAAGATGGGGTCCGCCACCTTAGTGAGCACGTTGTCAGTCCCGAACACGTGCACCGATTCGACTCCGTGGTCCTTGAGCCACTGAAGAGTGCCGGTGCGAGCCATGGACTTGAAGATTCCACCATTGCCATTGGGAGACAGGCACATCGCGTACTTCTGGTCCAGCAGCACCTTTCCTTCCATGTCGTAAGCAGGAATCATCATCTGCTTAAAGAACCGCACGTACTGCGAATCCAGGCCGAAATAGCTGTTCTCCTCAAAATAGCGCACAGTATCGTCGTGGTTGTGAGCGGAGGTCATCACTGCGAATGGAATCTGGACCGCGCCAAGGTTGGGCGCCAGATCCTTCTCAACAGTCATGTGACGGAGTCGGATTAGGCGTTGGGAGAACAGCTCGAACAGCGACCGTTTGCTCAAGGGTCCTACCTGGAAACAGCCCTTGGGTCCATCGTAGCCCAAACGCGTGCCCTGTCCGCCAGCCATGACAACGGCACCCAGCTTGCGCTCGGCAATCATGCGGAAGCCCGCCGTTTGCCAAGAGTCCACCACGGAGTCAGGGACGTCGGCCAGCCTGGTGATGGACACTGGGCCCTCCAGGTTCACATTCGCCTGCCAGTCAAGGCGAGCAGGAGGTCCAACGGACCCTCTAGCTTGGTGGGTGCGTGTTGTCACCTTCTTAAACAGGCTCGTTACCTCGTCGAACTTGACGGATCTGATTTCATCAGCCAGCTGTTCCGATTGCTCGGGCGAGAGCTCCGAGGCGAAGGTCAGTATCTGCTCCTGACCTGCCTCTTTGAGGATATTACGCAACTCGGACAACATTTGACAAACTCGTTATTTACTGTATACATAACACCTTTACACACATACACCACAAGCCGCTGTTCTGAAACCTTGCCTCCCGGCCTGAAGAGTTCTGTCAAGAGTCGGGTCATATCTGGCCGATTCTGCACCCTAAAGGCAGAATATGCTGCTGCCCGAACTTCAAGTTTCCATCGAGGAAGAGCTCCAACTCCGCCACGCTGCCCTTCTGGGCGAGCGGGAGAGAGCTGTAGGTATAGTAGGACGGCTTCGGCCGTCGACGGTGGAAGGTGTTACGGCGGTCTACAAGCAGCAATGCGAGGACTTCCATGTGCATGAGATCGACTTGGATGGGAACGTGCTACATCTCTCCGCAGTTACCGTGAAAAGCGAAGTGAAGCGCGAAATCCGGGAGCAGAAAGAAATCGACGTCGGTCGTGACATGCTGGCTCTGGAAACAGAGTTCCTTATCTCGGCGAAAACCCGAGAGAGCCTGCGACAAGCTTTTTCCGACGCGGACATTGACTGTTTGCAACGATTTATCGAGCTCCTGAGACACACACACAGGCACAACCAGCGACTGGTGGATCAAACCTACGAGGAGTGCAAGCCAGAGAGCGAGGCTCACCTAAAGAAAGGTGTGATCAGCTACCTGGTTGAAATTGTTCCTGACAGAGCCCGCAAACTGGAGGCCGAGGTGTCAGCTGATTTCAGCGCTTTGATCTCCTACCCCAAGCCCCCCTCCCTCTTCCTTGAGGGCGACTCTGGCGTAGTTCGGGAATCATGCTCTCCAGATGCCAACGTGAGGAAACTTACTCGCACGCGAATGCACGCTTTGATCCGTGAGCATTTCCCCTTTCTTACTTCCGATGTCTTCGAAATCTCCGAAGCGCAAAAGCTTCAGACTGAATCTGGCATGAATTGCGTAGTCGGTTCGAACGACTACGTCTTCTCTGATTCCGATGACGCCGAAAGAGGCCTGTCTCGGTTTTTCTGGCCGGGATCCTCGCTTGAAGGCAGCGTGACCAAAACCTGGGTTGACGAACTGGGCGAGGCGGCACTTCTTTTTCGTGTGCAGCCCAAACCAATATGTGTATCGCAGGTGTTCCCGCACCTAGTACTGCGGAAGCTGCTCGATGGTGGATCATTCGTGGAGGCCTCCGAGGTCAAGGAGAAAAGGCTCAACTCTCACAAGGAGCGGTGGCCCAAAGACCGCCCCCCGTATCTGCAATTCCGCCTCTGGAAGATGAACCGGGACACGGCCGAAGCCATCCAGGGGGTAGCTGACGCGTGCCACATTAATAAGAAACAGTTCAGCTGGGCGGGTACTAAGGACCGACGAGGGATAACCGTGCAGAACGTGCGTGCGTACAAGACAAGCGCCGAGCACCTCAAACGAGCCACAGTGGCGCCTTCCTGGGACAACAACGTGTTCGTCTCAGACTTCGAGTACGTCGAGGAACCTCTCAGACTTGGAGCATTGCAGGGGAATCACTTCAAGGTCTGCCTGCGCAATGTAGAGGGGTCGGGCCTGGCCGACGCCGTAGCGAGTCTGCAGTCCAGGGGTTTCATCAACTTCTTCGGCCTCCAACGCTTTGGCACGCATCGCGTGGGCACTCACCATGTCGGGGCGGCTCTTCTGAGAGAGGACTGGCAGGCTGCAGTCCGCCTCATCATGGGTGATTTGTCCCTTTTGGGAGCGTCGACGGATGAAATTGCGACTCCTGTCGAGAGTCCGAGCCCCTCCGCTGGAGATGTTGAGCTTAACATTTGTGAGGACACCGAAGGCAGTTGCCAGTTGGTAGAGCAACTGGAGGAGGATTCTCGCAAGCGTCCCAGTGAACCAATGAATAGGCCTGCAAAACGCTTGAAAGCCAGCGAGATCTACCTGCAGCAGGGTGACAGTGTAGCCGCAGCGCAAGCCTGCCCCCGCTACTTCCATGTGGAACACGCAGTCCTGACCCACCTGGCCAAGGAGCCCAAGGGCTTCCTTCCCGCCCTGCTCCAGATGCCTCGTAACAGCCTCGCACTCTACATACACGCCGCGCAAGCGGTTGTGTGGAACATGGTCGCAAGCCAGCGCATGGCTATACACGGCGCTGAGGTCTGCGAAGGAGACTTCACTCTCCCCAAGGTGCAGAACGAGCAGTTCAAGCAGGTTCACGTTATCACGGCTGAGGAGGTGGCGACGTTCACCATCGAGGATGTGGTCCTTCCCGTAGTGGGGACCATGGTGGAGTACCCGACGTACCTCAAGAGCGTCTACGACGAGGCCTGCCAGTTACGATTAGGACTCAGCCTCGAGCAGTTTATGCGGCTGTAAGCGAACTTGGGTCCGATTACTCAGCGATATCAACCGATTCCAGGTTCCTGGCGTCGTCGGCGACTACCGCCGCTTAGTGGTCAAACCCATGGATTTGTCCTGGGAGTTCATCGAGGCTGCCAAAGTTAACGGGGATGCTCCGCTCCTCCTTAGCGACGTTGACATTCACTTCAAGAAGGCATTGATCTCCAAGGAGAACCAAGTTAAGGAAGACGAGCCACTCAAAGATGTCAATGAGCTGGTCGAGGATGTCAATGAAGATGAGCCCCTCACAGAGGATGTAACAGGAGATGAACCTGAAGCCCTGAAACCGGCGACTCTGCCTGCAGCTCTCCTGCACTGCTCGCTGCCAAAGTCGTCCTATCTCACTGTGTGTCTGCGGGAGCTGCTGAACAAGAACGCGTTACCGACGCCGGAGGTCTCGTCTGCAGCGAACGCTGATGGCACGCGCAACGGAGTTCGAGCTGGTCGAGGCCGAGGAGGCCGCGGTCGAGGCCGAGGTGGAAGAGGAGGTCGAGGAGGCCGAGGAGGCCGAGGTGGTCGAGGTGGCCGAGGAGGCCGAGGAGGCCGAGGTGGCAGACGATGATGATAGTGTGTGTCTGAGTAACTCAAAAAAGCAGCCTATTATAATAGCGTGATGGCCAGCAGTCTTGCCGTCTGCGACCTGAAGGGAAAGCTCATCATCTCGCGCGTCTACCGCGATATCGAAGACGTAAACATGGAGCCGTTCCTGCGGCGAGTGGTTCTCTGCAAGTCGGACCAGGTGGCCAATCCATTGTTCTGCGAGGATAACGTCACGTACGGGTGGCTGCGGCACCAGGACGTCTTCTTCGTAGTAGCCACTCAACGGAACGCGGACGCGATGATGCTTATGGTCTTCTTGTCTCATCTAGTCAGTCTCCTGGAGGCCTACTACAAAACTACGGTGTCTGAGGAATCCATCAAAGACAATTTCGTCATCACGCACGGGCTCCTTGATGAGATTCTGGACTTTGGTTACCCCCAAACCACGGACCCCAAGATTTTAAGGGAGTACATTAAGGCAGACAACGGGCTGCTGCCCACCGTCCTGACCGGTCACAAGCAGCCGTCGGTGCCTTCAGCAGTGACCAATGCGGTGTCGTGGAGGTCCGATGGTGTACAACACAAAAAGAACGAGGTTTTCTTAGACATCGTTGAAAGTGTCAGCGTCATCGTAAGGCCCTGGTGGACGGCACATTCAGATTTCAAAGAACGGCGATATAATGTTTCACGAGGTTAATGGCCGCTTGGCCATGAAGAGCTTTCTCTCAGGCATGCCAGAGCTCCGTTTGGGCCTCAACGACAAGGGCAGCGAGGAGTCGTCGGGCACCTTGACAATCGGCAAGAGTGTCGACTTAGAAGATGTAAAGTTCCACCAGTGCGTACGGTTGCGTGACTTCTACAACGACGGCGCCATCGTGTTCGTGCCGCCGGACGGCGAGTTCGAGTTAATGTCGTACCGAGTTCGTAGTAAGACTACTGAACAGAAGCCGATGATAATGGTAGAAACTGAGGTGTCGGAGGTATCCTCAACTCGCGTCAACTTTTCGGTCCAAGCGAACAGTTCTTTTGCGTCGCGTTCCGTGGCCAGCAACGTCGAGATTCTAGTTCCGGTGCCCCACGACGTTGACAGCCCTAGCTTTCGAGCAGAGGTGGGGTCCGTCAAGTACGCCCCCGACAAACAACAGATGATCTGGACCATCAAGCGGTTTCAAGGGCAGAAGGAGTACCATCTTTTCGCCACGTTTGGCCTACCGTCTGTCTCGGACGCCACACGAGACAACTTCTTCAGTCGGTCGGTACGTGTGAACTTCGAAATTCCCTACCTGACTGTAAGTGGCATTCTGGTGAAGTACCTCAAGATCATTGAGAAGTCGTGCTACCAGGCCTTGCCTTGGGTTCGCTACATCACCCAGTCTGGAGATTATTCTGTTCGTATGAGATGATTCACACAGAACTCAACAAAATGTAGATGCGCTGGTCGATCGAAATGCCAGCGATGGTCTGCGCGTCTGACTGAATCGACAGCAGTAATCCTCCGAAGGAAGCGTACAACGTACGACTCATGCCAGACTTGTTCTCGACACGGAAAACGCGGCCGTGCATAACATAGTCATACTGTTCCAGAAGGGATGGCAACTTGTGAGTCAGCACGTCTATGCCGGTCTTGTTGGGAATGGCGCAGATTTGATCGGCTATCGCGATCGTAATAACCTGCTTCTCCTGCACCGGGAAGAGGTCAGTGTTAACGTCCAGCGAAATGTCGGCCTCGAAGGCAGACGTTTTGCCCTTTATCCGAGCCACCCTCTCGAACTTGGACGTGTCAATCGACTTCACCGCGATCCGGTCTTCGAAGAGTAGCGTCGGCAGGTCCATAATTCGCGATTATGCTGTCGGTTGAGGAGGTGGACGAGTACGTTGATGTCGAGCCTACACCTACACCCTACACAAGTCTGAACCTCCCCAGGCGGACACAGAACTGGGTCGGTTCTCACACGGTGTTTGACAGCAGCCTCCGGACGCCCGTAACGGCTCTGGGTCTCCACGCCGATCTGGAGCGTGCTGTCGTCAGCGGAATGGGCATTGATCAGCTGCTTCCGGTGCAGTCGGCAGCAATTCCTGCAATCATGACCCGAGCAGGACACCGAGACGTTTGTGTGTCAGCGCCGACGGGTCAGGGAAAGACGCTGTGCTACGTCGTGCCCATTTTAAACAGCATCCTGACCTCGCGGCTAGTAGCCTCGCTGAGGGCCGTGGTCGTGGCTCCAACTAGGGAGCTCGCGCAGCAGATTTTCTCCGTGTTCCAGTCATTCAACCTGGACGTCCATTGCAGATGCTACCACGGAGAGGCGACGTGGGTGGGCGAGATAGGAGGTCTGGAGGCGACACCCCTCGACGTGATGGTCGCCACGCCTGGTCGCCTGATAGAGCACTTTTGTCGTAGTGAATGCCAATCGGAGGTCTACAATTGGCGAACTGTAGAATTCTTCGTGTTGGATGAAGTGGATGCGCTTTTTGCGGGTGATCATGAATTCACCCGTGTCATTGAGGGCATTCGCGCTGTTCAAGTGGCCCCAAATCCCCAGCTCCAGTCGACCTCTGCTTACTTGCCTTTGCCGAAGTTTAGATGCACGCGACCGCGAAATGCTCTGCGCCTGCTGCTCTTCTCTGCGACGCTATCGCGGGACCCCTCGGTCTACAAGCGTGTCGGCCTCGTCAACCCTCACTTTGTGCTGGCGGAGGCGAGCGGTTCCTACGCGACGCCAGAGTCCTTGGAGCAGTACTATGTCCTGTGCACCTGTCGCACCAAGAACGGAGACGTTGATGAAGAGAAACTGAAGGTTCTATGGCACATCGTACGCGAGGAGGCCAAGACACCCGGCGCCAAGGTCGCTGTGTTCTGCCGATCTAAGGAGACTGTGGGGGCTGTGGCACATGCGCTCAACCGGCTGATTAAGAGCAACGGCCTGCCTGTGGTGTGTCGGGAGTTCTCCGCTGCCTTTCTGCAGCAGCGTCGAATGGAGATCATCGCGGGATTCCGTCAAGGCAAGATCAATGTGCTGGTGGCCTCGGACGTGGCCGCGCGCGGTCTTGATGTCGTCGACCTGGGCGTCGTCGTGAACTTCACATTACCAGCCTCTGCAGAGATGTACATTCACCGCGCAGGTCGAACTGCGCGCGCTGGGAAGGCCGGCAAGTCCTACAGTTTGTGTTCGGCCGTGGAGCACGAGCAACTCCAGCGAATCTTCGACGACAACCCTGACGGCCTTCGCTTCGAGTCCATTCAGGCTCTAGAGTCGGCGTCGTTCGACAACTGTCTTGGAGGTGTGTCGTTGTAGTGTTCGTGACAGAAACCTGTAATGGAGATCGAAGAGATCATCAGCACGTTTGTGGCCAAAAAGCGCGACGAGCGAAAGAAGCGCACTAAGCAGGAGCTGGATGTGGCACGCTCGACCGTGACGCAAGTGATTCAACACAACTTAGCGAAAGATAAGCGAAGTTTGAAGCAGTCTCGGAAAACAGCAGCAGCGAGGACCGCCAAAGTGACACAGGCAGAAAGACGAATCCAGCAGCTTCTGAAGACCGCCAAGAACATGATTGTACAGCTGGACCAGACACAGAAAACAGTGTTGCAACAGGTAAAGGAGAAGGAAAGAGCGTTCGGCCGAAAGAAAGAGGCCGTTTTGCGTGGTGAGCACCCTCCAGCAGTGTAACTCAGCCCACGAAGTCGAGGTCACTGCCCTGAAGAAGAGACAAGAGCGGCAGCTGGTCGACGTGCAAAAGGAACTTTCAGGGCGGACGGAGACCTTCAAGCGCGATCAATTTAGTTTTCTGGCTGACTGGGTGCGTAGTGTGATTTGAATCAGTCGGAATCCGTAAACTCCTCCTCTGACATTTCGGAGTAGCCGCCGATCTCCTCGGAGGATTCTTCCCCCCAAACGTCGCCTTCGCCAACGGCTTCCTCGTTGTCCTCTGGCTCCTCATCGGAAAATCCATCCAACATGTTGTCCATGTCGTCCATGCCCATCTCTTTAGCAAAAAAGTTGTCAAGGAAGTCGTCGATTTGCTCATCGTCGGGCTCGCTGTCAGAATGGACCTCCGACCGTTCACCAGCGCGGTGCCGCTTCTCCTTCTCAGACAAGGACATCTCCAGCAACTCGGCTTTCCCACCGCTGAGAGGTTTTGTCGGGTCAATGAGTGAGCCACCTGTGGGCCTGGTTGCCAGCAGGGGAACCAGCTCTGCGACGTCGCAGTTGCAGTGGCAGCCTAACAGATCTATCTCCCACAAAAGACCGTTCAGCGCTCGAGACGACGAAGGAAAACATAGCTCTGGCGCGTATGGAAGATTTTGCTTTTCTTTCCACGAAGCCTTTTCCTTCCGTTCCTCCCCCTCGATTATCTCGTCTTCATCCTCACTGTCCACAGGCACAACTTTCTCTGACTTTTTCTTGCCAATGCGTTTTCTTAAGGCAGTGAGCTCGGAGTCCTCAATGTCCCCAAAGGCTTCCTCTTGGTCCTCGTCCTCCAAGATCTTCTGGGTAAGCTCCTTGTTCTGAATGGTCCTCTTTTGAAGCAGGTTTCTTATAGCTGGGTGCTTGTCAGCTGCCAGGCAAACTAGCTCCAAAACTCCCTGCTGAAAAGCGACGTTCGTCACATGGGAGCCGAACTGAATCACCCGACGGATCAGAGCAGCGACTTGTATCGGATTCTCGTTGGCTTCAACGACGCGTGCAAGCAATCTTAACACCACATCCCGGTTCGACGCAACGTACGTCTCGTAAAAGGACAGCTGCTGGTGCAACACCACGTAGTAACTGCGGTCAAGGACTTGAAATTTCGACAGTAACTCGAAAAGGAAGACCAGTACCACCAGACGCACCTTGAACGCTGGTGCGTTCTTAACGAGTTTGAAGAGGCCCTCCACGTGTGTGGCCAGCCCCAGGCTCTCATACTGCTCGGGCTTCAACAGATGCAGCGTTCGCTTGATGCCAATCAGCAGCATGCGAACCAACCTTCCACAGTCTTCACGCAGCGCCATACCCTTGATCGAGTCCTCCGGACGGCCAACCTTCTTGTACTTCCGCTTCTGTTGGCGCTTTTGCGCCTTGGTCAGCACCTGGACCTTGCGCTCTGTGCCGTCCAGCAACACCGTGAGGACCTCTAGGTACAGTTTGCACACGCGCGCAGCTACCTCAGCGTCCTCCTCGAAGAGCTTCACGCTGGAGACGATGTCGATGGCGTGCATCAGTAGAAGAGGCCTTGAGCTATTCTTCAATCCCACCTGCGCCACGGCATCGATTACGTTGCGCTTCATACCCCTGTGCACGCGACAAACGTCCAGAAGAACGGTCTTCACTGTAGCGAACGCCTTCTTTTCTTTGTCGGCCAGACGCCTAACAATGCAGTCCAGCAGGGTTGCCTCTTGCTCAGGCTTTCTAACTAGCAGCTCGAAAAGAATTTTCAGAGAGGCCGTCTTTATAAGTGAAAGGTTGTTGGTGGTCAGCGTGTTGATGGACTTCACGTATAGGGCGTACGTAACCTTGAGGTACTCCTCGTAGTACATGAGCACCAGATGCGCCTGGGTTACGCTCACTCGGAACTTCGAGGGTGGTGGTGCTGCTGCTTGTTTCTTCTTCTCGACCTTTCTTTTCTTCTTAGGTCTGGGAATTTCAATGGTTTCCTCTGTCAATGCTTCCCACTTCTCCAACTGCTCTCGAAACCCGTTCAAAAACCTCAGCGGTCTGTCGGGCAGGATGCAAGACACCATGACGTCCTTCACCTTCTGACAGGCCTCCAAGCTCTTACGACGGTCTTGTTGGTCGCACAGCTGCAGCATTCTGGAGAAGGTGTGTGAGTTGGCCACCGGACCCTCCTCTAGAAGGACCTGCAGCGCTCCGACGCGATCCTTCTTCGTGCCCGCTGTCAGAGTGGTCATCAACCACTCCGTGTGGCGGTCAGCCTTAGCCCGTGCCAAAGCTTCCGCGTTGAACGTATAACCGTATTGGCGTGCAGCGACCTCAATCGCTTGGACAGCTGTCTCCCGGTCGTCGAACACGCTCTCCAAGACGGGAGCCCCTTTGAACGTGCCAGGGTCGAGATCAAACCAAAGCCCTCCCGACGAAACTAACCATTCCAATGCTGACATCTGCAAAGGAATTCGCTGTTTAAAGGTAGAAATTCGTTACAGCAAAACAAGCTGCAGTAACGTCAGCACCGCCACGACAAGCCGAATGCTACCGTTTCCGGCCTCCTGTCGCGATGGAGATTCCATCTCCATCTCTTGCAGCAGTTTGTACGCGTTCAACAGACGGATCTCGCTCCCATCTGCTGACTGCACTCGAGTCGCTGATGTCTTCAGCGCTTGGACTGCTTTGTCCAAACCCGCTTCCGGCCGTAGTGCGAGGCCATTGGCCAAGGCCGCTGTCACGAAGGCAGCGCTGAAGGAACTTCCGTTTTGCAGACCGATCTTGTTCGGGTCATGTGTTGTGAGCACGAGGTTATCGGTTCCTGGTGCGAACACATCGACGGAGTCACCATAGTTACTGAAAAATGCTCGCTGTCCGAAAATATCCGAGGCCCCCACAGAAAACAGCCGGGGCAGCTCGTAAGAAGCGGGATAGTTCTTTTCGCAGGCGGGGTTGCTATCTGAACATGCAGCATTCCCCGCAGCTGTCACGACGATGTGGCCTGCCTCCGTGAGTTTTTTCAGCGCCAGGTACTCTGCTGCCACGAATCTGCCGCCGCCGTAGCTGTGATTGCTGATTGGCAGCTCCTCGATGTGTGAGAGAATGTGCTCATAGGCACTCAACAACCCGCTGCTAGTGAAAATTCCGCTGTCGTCTGCTGCGCGAATGCAGTGGATTTTGCAGGTTGGACAGCCACCAATCAGACCCCGGCCATTATTTCCGATGGACGCTATGATGCCGCTCACTGGAGTGCCATGCAGCTTCACCTCGCCGTGGTACGAGAAGTCGAACGTTCCGTCGATGGCGTTGTACCCCTCACACGGCATCTCCGCCCCAAAGGCGGTGCCGCAATTTTTGATGACGTAGAACTCGTAGTCAGGGTTCCGAGCGCACTCGGTGTCCACAACCGCCACCGGTTGCACGTCGCGAGATGTATGAGTCCTGTGGCTCAGGGCGTACTTCCAGGCGTACATGAAGTGGGCTCCGAAGCCGCCAGCATTGGCCCACTCATAGAACGCTACTGGATCGTTGTAAGACTTGGATGCCTCTCTCCAGTCATTCGCCATCTCGCGCACGATGTTCTGCATCGGATACGGTTCTCGGATGGCAGCCTCCTCCACTGAGAGCACACAGGGAAGGACCCTGAACGCCCTGATGATCAACCCGTTGAGGAGAGACGTTGGTACTAAATCCACCATCAGTGATGGCAGGAGGGTGGGGATTACGTCAAGCACGGAGGGGTACGTTCCGCTGTCATCGGTGTGAGCGATGATGACGGCTGCGAGTGCCAACGCAAAGGCCACGCCTCGTCTCCGGAATTCGGGACCTGCATGGACATGAACATAGGCCTGGTTAGCGACAGATGTGAAGGCTACCACCGCAGCAGTTTCGTCCGGAAGCCCTTCGCGCAACTCGGATACTAACACGGCCAAGGCCTCTGTGTGGGTCAACTCGGGTGGCAAGCGTACAGAGGCTGCTCGGCCCATTTCGTGCACCCGACAGAATTCTATAAGGGTCAGATCCCCGTCTGTGAGGTCGTCGTGGTAGTTTTGGTTCACTATGGAGTCAAGGAGGTGAACCAAGCGCCCTGCGTCATGCTCCTGCGCAGTAGCACACTCGTCCCAATTAACTATCACATCCATTCCTTTGCCATACAGTTCTTCGCTGAATGGTGCCCGTTGTAGTGGTTTCGGCGTCTCCTCAGCCCACACCAACAGCAGCGAGCTGAGCCACAAGGATCGCATTTCAGTGTGCACACAGAATGACAGCGAGTGCGTCCGAGCGCCGGTGCAACAAATGCCACCGCATTCTCCCGCTATCCATGTACCGAGCTCCGAACGGCTCTGTACGCAAGTGCTGCTCTCAGTGTATCGCAAGAGCGCTGGTAGTCCGACGTGCCAAGATGGGCCGTGAAAAGGACGATAAGGTGCCTTACCGCGCTCCTGATACTTCAATTTTGGAGGTGTTTGATCACTTGCCTGTAGAGACCATTCAAGAGGCTGTTAGAAAGACAGAGGCGTACTTAAGACGGCGATTGTACAGCGAGAAGAAAATCGAGGATGATGGCGCGTTAGAATTCTAACTTATGGTTGGCAACACGAGGGCTCTGCAGAGAGCGGCGGAAGGACGCGGCCTAGCATGGGCTTCTCTTGGTACGGATTCTCGATGAGTACGTACTCGTCAACATGGCTGGGAGGAACCAGCTGGACGATCCCTGGACAACATGCATCTCTCCAAAATAGTGTCCACTTAGACACGGGCCTAGGGCTATCGGTCCCAGCACTCCCTGTGATATACAGCGGTTGTATGGACTCCACACCATCAATGGGCACACGCAGCAGCAGCGACATCTCCGGGGAATCCGTGCATAAGAATAGGCACAGGAGCACAATCAGACTCCACCACGCCAAGTCCAAGATTTGCCTGGCGCCGCTCGACAACAGCAGGCGGTCCGTAAGAAACGCAGCAGTGCGCATGCATGTGTCCAGAGCGAAATCTATCGCTGTGGACCATGCCACTAAGCGGTAGAACAGAGAGTACCGCCCGACAACTTGCTTGAGCACTTCGTTATGGGCGTAGCTCACGGCGTGGAGTCGAAAACGCTGCCCAAGATTTCTCATGACCTGTCGGCTGCATTTCATGATCTCTAGCGACACGAGCGCGTAGGCAACCACCAACGTGGGAATGCCCACCCGAGCGTCAACCTCACGGAACGTAACTATAACATACACGAAGCAGCCAGTAAGAGTAGCGTTGAGCAGGTCTAGCTCGTGAAAAGTGCGGTCGAGCACGACCCTGCCGCGTGCCAGACTAACAACAAGGGATATCGCCGCAATGACGAACAAATTCGTTGCGACAGTCTGCCCGAGAAGGAGAAGAGGCACGATACCGTTCCACTGGTGGCACAACGCGCTGAGACAGCCACCGAATGCAATTTCCGTCAGCTTGGACGCCGTAGTGGCTATGAAGGAGAGCGACGCTAGTGAGGGGAGGCGCCTAAAGCACACCACTTGCACGGCTAGGAGACATACCCACCCCGGCGCCAGCGCGAGACCCAAGCGTTGCAGCCCCGCGAGCTGGTCACAGTTCAACACACGATCTTCATCCAGCGCGGCCTCGATGATAACCCTTGGATCTCGCACGGCGTCGATAGCGCCGTATAGCGCCGCGCACGATGCTCTATGAACCACTACGTCGTAGCGGAGCGTTAACTCAGCGTCCTCCCAAGCGCCGAGCAGGACTACTGCCGTGGTGTCGGGGTGGCCCCCGACGATGCGGTTCACGCTGCGAATGTCCGCGGCGGCAGAGCCACAGGAGGCCATCAACGCTATTGAACTCCCGTGACTCTTAGGCTCAGTCCAAGCTTGCTCCTCGCACATAGACCGTCGAGGCACGAATCGTCCTCGAACCTCCGTGCTCAGAATTGGAAGGCTTCCGTGCACTGGGTAGCTCTCACAAGTAGAAGCCCAAAAAGAGTCGGGAGCACGAAAAGTAACACGTGCAGATGCAACCGCTGCCAGGAACCGCACACGCATGTGTGCTCTTAGAAACCGGCGTGCGACGCCAACGTGAAGCCAAAATATCTGAACTCATATCACGGTGGCTATTTCTATACTCGCGATGTTCCATGCGTGAAGATAAAACCTAATGGTTGTGGGTCTCGTGCGCGGCAAGAGAGAGCATGACGACAATCCCAGCCACGAGGTAAGGACTCTTGCAGTTCTTGGACTCGGCTGGAAGCATTTCAGTCAGAGCCATGTGAAGGAAGTTGCCAGCAGCGACCGCCAGCAGTCCGCTGCATCCCTCATGGTCCAAGTCAGAAAGAGACCCCAGAACCGCACCAAGAGGGCACGAGAGCGAAACCAATATGTTGTAGGTTACGACTTTCCTGTTCGAAAGCCCAGCAGACGTCAGAAGCACAAAGTCGCCGATCTCTTGGGCCAACTCATGCGCCAGAACAGCAACGGCGGTGGCCGGGCCTACACCTTGCTTCCAGGCAGCGGCCAGTACCAAGCCGTCATATCCATTGTGAATGAAGTCAGACACCAGGTTGTTCAAGGCCACTGGCTTGGCCGACCAACGAGGCATCCAGCGGGCGACATCTTCCAGTAACTGAGACAGCACGATGCCCAGCACGACCAAATGGAACGCGTAGCTGTTATCGTGCTGGTGAGGTAAGATGTGGAGCAGGGCGTCGCCCAGCAGCGTGCCCGCCCCGAAGGACAACAGCTCAGGCTGCCACCTCAGTACAGCACTGCGGTGTTTGGACAACAACATGGAGACCGTCGAAGTGACAGCTACAGCTCCGAAACAGCACGTCAAGGGACCCATCTGGAAAAACAAGACATAAGTTAGGAGTCTTTAAATTGATTCGAGTCATCAGTTCTCTTTTTCTTCTTCACAGTTAGCTCTGTCACTGGTCCCTGCAGGCGCTTCAGTGGTGGTGAGGGTTCTAACGCTTCACTTGCCTTCTCATTCTTCCATGAGTCGATCTCCAGGTTGATATCCTCCACCATAGCGGACAGGTCAGCCTTTTGGTCTTCAGATGCGCAATTCATGGTCTCCTCAATCACAGAACAGGCTCTCTCAAAATCGGCTAGAGCTCCAGCAGTATCACCGTTCATCTTACGGGTCTGCCCGCGAGACACCAGAGCGCTGCGAATGCCGACGGCGTCATTCAGCCTCTCGCTCATTTGCAGCGAGAGAGAATAGTCCTCGTCAGCTTCAGCCAAGCGTCCCTGAAGAACAAGGAGGTCCGCCAGCCGAAGTAGACAGAGCGTCATGTCCTCCGAGTCACCCTCCAAACATTTGGAGGCACACTCCAGCACATCCCAGGCGACCCGTTCATCTGTGTTTTCGCCAGCGCCTGCCTCCAGGACTGCCGATGAATTCTCAGCCACGTTTAAAAGCCCATGGCCATAGTACAAGTAGAACCGTCCTAGGGCCGGGTGGATTTCCGTTCCTACCTCCTCAATTCTGAGTCAAAGAAGCCCGCTAAGGCTTACTTCGCTTCCAGGGCCCTTGAGAAGGCGTCGCAGGCCTCCTCTGTCTTTCTGTCTTTGCGCAGATTCATTGCCTCCTGGAACGCCTGGTCGGCTGTCAGGTTGGCCTGACCTTCTGATGGCGGTTCCTCAGATGGAGGGACGGAGTCGGTGGACATTCGAAATGTATTTTATTATTGGGCGGTTACGACGCCTGAGAGTTGGGTCAGCCAACGGACCTGTGTGGCTGTCTGTGGCGCTTGAGGACACTGGTAGGGTCCAATAGCAGCGCGTGACACCTGCATTGAGCGATTGTGCACTTTAGTGTCCTTTAGTGAAAAAGGTTATTCTAACACCAGGCCGATCACCATTGCATACTGGAACATCCGAGGCAAGTGCTTCGTACCTAGGTGTCTGCTGCACATGACGGGCAGGACAATCGACTGCAAGACCTACCAGTCCCTTGAGCAGTGGGCTGCTGATAAGTTTGCCCTAGGCATGGACGCTCCCAACCTCCCCTACCTCATCAACAAGGATGTTAAACTTACCCAGAAAGCGGCCATATGCCACAAGTACCTTCTCCACCTGCTCCCGCAGGACATCACGACCAGCGCCCAATGTGAGATGTGGCAGGGAGTGGCTGAGGACGTCTCGATGCGCGTAGCCATGGCGGTGTTGTCAACCGTCAGTGACGATGAGGCTCGTGCAAACAAGTCGGAGGAGGTTCGAGATTGGTTTCAGAAGCTGACTCCCAGCATAGAGACTCAACTGTCGAAGCGAGAGTACCTCGTCAGCGATGAGTTCTTGCTATGTGGTGCGTACTTCTTCAACGCTATGGAATTCGTTCAGGCCTTTACGAAAGAGTCGTCACACCCAAGATGAAGTCCTGCATGCGACATGTCAAGTCGGTCGTTGTCCAAATTATGAACAATCAACGGGTGCCATCGAGCTGCAACCACACTTCTCAGTGGGTGTGTCCCTGTGCCGTTTATACGTGCACGACCTACTATGAGTTCCAAGTGATGATTTGTTGATTGAAAGCCCCACACCTTGTCCAGATTTAGATCAAAAAGGTAATTCTGACACCATGCCCATCACCATTGCTTACTGGAACATCAGAGGCAAGTGCTTCGTACCTAGGTGTCTGCTCCATATGACGGGCAGGACAATCGACTACAAGACCTACCAGTCCCCTGAGCAGTGGGCTGCTGATAAGTTTGCCCTAGGCATGGACGCTCCCAACCTCCCCTACCTCATCAACAAGGATGTTAAACTTACCCAGACAGCGGCCATATGCAACTACATTTGCCACAAGTACCTTCCCCACCTTCTCCCGCAGGACATCGCGACGCGCGCCAACGGTGAGATGTGGCAGGGAGTGGCTGAGGACATCGGCCTTCGAATGTCTATGGCGGTGTACTTTACGTTGGGTGATGATGAGGCCTATGCGAAGAAGTCAGTAGAAGTCCGAGAGTGGCTGGAGAAGTTGCTTCCCAGCATTGACACCCAGCTGTCGAAGCACAAGTACCTGCTTGGCGACGAACTTCTCCGTTATGACGTCGATTTCTTCAACTCAATGGAGATTATTCAAGCCTTCGACAAGAAACTGATCACCCGCAAAATGAAGTCCTACATGCGGCAGGTCGCTAAACACCCCAGCATGAAGGCTTTCCTCGAGTCTGAGCACTGCATTCGTGCGCCCTTCTTCGTCGGCAGGTTTTAGTTTGTGGTTATAATTCATTGTTCAGTAGTGATTCGACCGCAAATGCGAGGGTAGTTGACCCAGATTCTTCCTAAACGGCTTTCGGCGTAGCGGTTTCTCGGAAGTCTTTATGAGAGGTATCCGTGGTTTCTTGTGGACGGGGTTTTGGATGTTTGGCGCTTTCCGGCGAGACCTCAGAGGGGCAGGGAACTCCAGGCGACTGAGTGCAGCAAATACGGCGTCTTCGCAGCGCAGGAGGTACCAAGAAGATCCAGTGCCACGCGTTTTAGAGAACTGGTCTCGACATTCTTCCTCGGAACCAAACCACAAGACCAACTCATCGGACTCGCGGGGAAATCCAGCCCGCCAGCCCAGCTTCGAGGCCACATCGGACCACGGAGGCTGCAGCCATGCAATGCTGTTGGACGGGGCGGCAGGCACACAGGGATCACGGAAGGAACTGTATCTCCACGTGCAGGCTCTCACACGTCTGTGACTGGGGAAGCTGGTTGGAGCGAATCCAAAAACGACTCCGCCAGCACCCGCTCACCCGCCGCAAAAGCGCGAAGCGACGCGGCGGAGAGTGTTCCAGGTAGCTGCCCTGTCACCTCAGAGTGGCCGGCCGAGACCAACCTCAAGTCCTTTGCTTGACAGTCCGCCAGCAATGCCTCGTCCGGAGAGAAGTGGCACGTCACCGTAAGCGGTCGGTAACGCACTGTAAACCGTTGTGGAAAGTCCACGAAATCGAGGACATCGCCGTCGCTGTGGTGAAGAGCGAGGGTCGCTCACCTCAAAGGAACCGTCGACCTCGTGTGGCGGGCCCCATTTACCCTCGTTCCGTAGGAGGACACGTCTTGGAGTGTGATACCAGGAGGTCGTACATCCGTCGATGCCCAGGGATCGGCAGGCAGGTCGCATAGAATCTTGGCATGCAGGCGACTCACGGAGGCCTTGTCGAGCCGTATTATGCATTCGCCCCGTCCCACGGTGTAGGTGCCTGGCAGCAACCATAGAGGTCCAAGCAACGGAGCCTGTGTCGCGGCGAGTGCTGCGCTTGGCAGCAGCATCCACGGCATTAAGACTGTTTTTAACACTAATCAGGCGCGGGAGGCGGTGGCCGATCGGGCAAAGGAGGATCCGACGGGCGCCGAGACGCGGTCCGCCGTGGAGACCGGTCTGGGCGGCGCGGTGAGTACCTCCGTTCATCTCGGCGTGGGCTGCGCCGCCGCCGATCGTCTCTTCGTCGGTCGTCCCATCGACGTTCGTCCGTCATCACGTGACTCCGTTTGCGAGGATCTCCCTGGTCGAATCGGTTCGTGCGCACAGGGCTTTGATCCCTCCTCCGTGGCGGGGAGCGCCGCTTCCTCTGCGCGTTGGTCTCGCGCTCGGCCTCCTGCTTCGCCTTCGAAGCCTTCTGTCGATCGATTTCCAAAATCAGATCCTTCCGTTGCCGATCGATTTCTTCAATGCGTTCCAGCAAAGCCTTCTTGTTTTGTTCGGATGCCTGAATGGCCGCTCTGAGCCTCTTGAGGTACCTGGTAGTGAAGAGCTGCCTCTGGGCTCGAACACTCATAATGCGACTGTATGGGCTCGGAACCGCAACTCACCTCTCTTTACTGCGGTTGTGGTGCACTGCCGGCACTGAACTGCGATCCTTGGACGCGTTCTTCTTCTTCATGGCAATAGAGTGCGTATGGGCTTTAAAACTGGTCATGTCCAGCCGGTCCACTAGCTTCTCCCCGAAGGCTTGCATCCGCATCCAAGGGTGCTCGAGAGCCTCCGCTGCGGATATACGCTTATGCGGGCACCACTGCAGCAAGCTGAGCAAGAGGTCTAATCCGGAGGCATCACCTGCCCGCTCAGCGACTTTCTTCTTGAATACCTCGAGGCGCTCTATGGGTGGACTACTCGTCTCAAGCAGACCTCCCATGGCAGGTACTCCGAAAAGCGGCAGGGTTCTCGCTTCTGGCCAGTCGTCCAGATTAGGCGCTCCAAGAGTTTCCACCAACGCCTGGAGCACCTGAGGCTCCTTCTCTGCCATGAAGAGAGGCCGGTTTAGTAGCAGCTCAGCGAAGATGCACCCAGCGCTCCAGACGTCAATTTTCTCATCGTAGCTCTCCGACCCGAGCAGCAACTCCGGGCAGCGATACCATAGAGTGACGACCCGATTAGTTAGGTTGCCACGGTTGGGCTCGGCGAATCTGGCAAGTCCGAAGTCAGCGAGCTTGATTCTCCCCTGCTCGTCGATCAAGAGGTTCGCTGCTGTGTGAATCCCTAAAGCGACGCTCACTTTTCAGGTCCCTATGTATGATGCTCCTCTGGTGAATGTAGTCGAGCGAGCTCAACAATCCACGCATCAAACACCGCACTTCTTGCGGTGAAAAGAACTCACTTATCTTAGAGGCGCCTCTTGACTGCCGCTTCATCTCAATCAGCCCCGACAGATCATGGGGACAGTACTCCATCACCATCCATACCGAGGCTACGTGTAGAGGAGGGAATCGCAGAGGTCCGCTAGCGTACGGGACTGCGGCCTCCTTGGGAGGCGTTTGGCGGTCATAGTTGACCTCCGTGATGGGCGGGCGAGACGCGTGCACCGCCAAGAGCTCCACGATATGCGGGTGCTTCAGCCGTCTCAACAGCGAAATCTCTCTGAGTGCAAGCTTTGGGAACCCCTCGCGATCATCGCTGATGCGAATTTTCTTCATGGCAACAAAGCAGGCTTCGAGCAGTGTGCACTCGGCGCGCCGCTTACGGTACAGATCTTCAGCTAGCCACACCTCACCGTACGCACCGACTCCTATCTTCATGACTTTCAAGTACTGCTGTAGCCCAGAGCTCGACCACGGTCCCTCTGTGGGATGTTGTTTGGGCAGGACGCACGTTGTGGGAGGGGTGTCCTGGGGACTCTGAGAGGGTGAGTAGTCCGGTACCAAATTTTCGTGCTTGGACCTTTTCGTTACAGGCGCGAGTGAACCTATGTGAACCTCTGTAAATCCGCAGGGTGATGGAGGCCTCTTTCGAGTCACGACGCTCGCGGTGCCTAACCAACGAGCGCTAGTGGCGGGGTCGCTCCGCAGCTCAACTATCGTGCGCCTCTGATCCACAGCAGAAAGGAACATCGAGCTCAGCGAGGTCTTGGGTAGTAATGGCTCCTTTCGGATGGCGTAGTGCCCATCCAGGGTTAGCTCCACTGCGCGTCTGCTAAGGATCGCGTTCCGGTTCCGCTTCCGATTGAGATACTCCTGCACGCCCAAACAGCAAGACATGCACTCTATTCCTATTTTACGAAAAGCGTTTTTAGTGCTCCACTTCAGGTTCAATCTGCCTTATCGTCAGACTGGAAGGCCGCCACTGCTGGTCAGACCACTCAAACCAGCCTCGCACCGTCCGGAAGACTGAATGCTTCGCGCCCGTCACAAATGCTTTCAGCCCGTCGCTGCTGAATGCCTTCCCTGCTATAATCCAAGCAGGCTGGTTGGATGTCGCTTGCATGCCTTTGAACAGCGCAAACCCAGGAGTCCCGTCTTGTTGTAATTGCCGGTAGAAGGCTGAACCGTTCTCTCCGGTCGCCACTTTGAAGTACATTCCATTCAGTTCTTTCTCAGCCGCGCCTGAGACTTGCACCGGATGGGCAGATGGCGTAATGCTTTCCACCTTGAAGGGGTGCCGTACCAGCTCGAAGGGCTCCAAGTACGAGTCGCCCGTCAGCGCGTCCTTACGTACCTTCCAGAAGCGAGCCTCAAGTTCGCTGGTTTTTTGTCCTGGCCATGGTATGGCATGTGTGCCTTTCCAGCGGCCCAGCGTCTGCCCCAACCCCTCCTCGCCCACTTGTCGCGTCAGCAGCCAAGTCGTTCCGGCGTCCGGAGTCCAAAGGAACCTGGCGTCCCAAAGTAGTCGAGTTTGTTGCCTTGCCCGTCGCCCCGCCGATACCAACTGGAACACAGGGGCTCGATTATGAATGCCTGCCCAGCTGTAGAGGGCCCTGTCCAGGACGCCCTCTAGCCCGGTGATCTGAATGTCCAGCTGTCCAGGCTTGCCACCGGTCCATGGGAGGCAGTCAGGCATACTGCGAGACCCGTTCAGACCAGACATTGTAGCGGCCTCCGACTTTTCTGATGGGCAGCCTCTAGTCTCTACAAAAGGAGCTGATTGGTGAACACCCAACTCCTTAACGATCGCCAGACCGTCGAATTTTAGGACCGTCTTTCCTTCAATCGATGACTGGCTGACTGCGCTCTTTAAGGATTTGTCCTTTGTAGACTGTAAGCTCGCGACCAATGACTTGAATGAGCCGGATTTCGGCATCTGTAGTAACGATACTGACCGGGGTCTACGCGACTTCGAGCTCGATTTACTGGCATTGGACCTGGCGCTTGACTTGGCGCTTGACTTGGCGCTGGACTTGGCGCTGGACTTGGCGCTGGACTTGGCGCTGGACATGGCGCTGGACTTGGCACTGGACTTGGCGCTGGACTTGGCGCTGGACATGGCCCTCGATTGGGCGCTCGACTTCGGGTTCATGTTTGAGTTGGAACTACCGGCACTCAAGTCCGCGGACGCAGGCGGCTGGGAGTCGAATATAGCGGGTTGTGCTTCTGGGATAGCTCCAGTCTGCACGAACAGACCTTTCAAGTAAGATGGACTCACGCTTCCATCCGAAGGGGTAAAAGCTGCAACGTACTCAGGTCCATCCGAACACTCGTTGGAGATTACCCACCCGTACTCCGACTTATCGAACGCGCCGGTCGTGTAGTAGAGGTAGAGTGCGGGCCGAGCTGGCGTAATGCGTCGGTAAGTCGCTGATGCAGGGTAGGCTGTGATAGTCTCGGCTAAACCCGCCATAACGTAGATGCCGTTAATCAGAGGCTGAACGACACTCTCGACGCTCACGTGTCGTGGAATGTAGACTCCACTTCCCTGGGCGTCGGGGATGGTGGTGGCGCTAAGTTCGCTGAGATCGGAGGCCCATCCCCCGCAGAGAAGCAAGGTCAGACACAGTGTGCGTGTGCACATAAAAAATTCAATGTGGTACACGACTCGTCATGAAGGTCTCGACGGCGGTGTTGCCTCGCGGAAGAGTAAAGGACTGAACGCGGTAGTTCCTTACGAGTCGCTGCTGCAGTACATGCTCCGAGCTGCAGTGCCGTTCTTGGCCGCGGGTAGCTTCGGACTGCTCCTGGTACATGCAGTGGAAGCTGGTGGCGTGTTCTCGCCCATCCTGCAAGGGGCGAAGACTTCCGTGCTGGAATCGTCATGCTACCTGCCTTTGGTGGCGACGTGTATTGGTTTGCGTGTGATAGGTTCCGTGTGGCTGGCCACCTTCCAAGCGCTGCTCGCTGATGACGCGTCGACGCCTCGTGGCTTCGCCGCTGGGTCGAAGATGCTGGCGGTGGCAGCGGCTTTCCTCAACATCGGATCTGTGTGTCAGTTGGTGGCCTATATCTGGCTCAACAAGAATTTCAGCGAGCTGTGGTTGGAATCGTACCGAGCTGGAGGTTCGGACTGGCTGTTCCTTGCGGCTTCCAATGTGCTATTCGACATCGGTGTCATCATTCTCGGCCCTTCGCTCGCTCTTCTAGAGCGTTACCTGGGCAATGACGAGGAACACAGTTCTTTCCTTTCCAATCTGTCATCATTGTTGCTCGTTGCAGCTGGCGCCTTCGAGATCTCAGGGCTCTTTGAGAGCTGTGGAGTAGGCCCTATTCTAATGGCAGTGGCCTTTGCAGTTGCTGTGCTGCGAAGCTGCACGTTCGAGAAGGCCCTCGAAAAGAACCAAGTCATGTTGCAAGAAACAGAATTGGAAGCTGAAGTGGAGCAAGGCGTGGAGAAGTATGCGGACCTTTCACCGTATAACCTCCACTAGTTTTGTTTGGAACCCCACTAAAAACTCGAATATTCAAACGGCATGGAGAACCTTCCAGAGTCTGCTGTACGGGTCTGCAATGCCTTCCAAGCAACGTATAGTGGCGACAGCGAAAGCATGAAGGGCGCGGAAGAGATGTTGAAAATGCTGCACTTGAAGCCGGAAACGCCCGCTCTGCTGATGGGAATCATAGCCAATGAATTCCCCCTTCCCGAATGCATGAGTGACGCCGCCGAGGGTGGCATCCCGTCCGCCTCGCGTCTAGCGGCGGCAGTTTTCCTTAAAAATGAAATCCGGAAGTACTGGAAGGCTGACGAGGAGTGCGAGCACTATAGTGATGTCGCTAAGGCTCCTTTCTACCAGAACGTTTTCAGACTAATGACCATGTACCCGTACGAGTCCAGTGTCAAAGAAACCATGCTGGAGAGCTGCCGTCTGGCCGTCATCGCGGATTTCCCCGAGACGTGCGGTTCCTTCGCTAGTCAAGCGTTCGACGCTATCACGCAGCGAGACGACCTGACTAAGGTCGTCTGCGGCCTTCAGTTGCTTTGCGGTATTCTGTCGAAGTATGAGTACCGCGCCATTCAAGAGACTGATCGGGTTCTCTTGGAGGCTCTCGTGGAGAGATTCTTCCCCGTGATGCTGCAGCTGATTCGCGATGTGCAAGCGCTGCCTGGCGGTATATTTGCATCTGACGAAACCTGTCGCATCGTCCAAATCGCGATGAAGGCGCACTGGTCGTGTACTCAGATCGCGCTGTCGAGAGGCGACGAGATCATCAGGTCGTTCGATAGCTGGATGGAGGTCTTCCACCTCGTCATTCAAACTGCCGTGCCCGAGTCCTACATGCAGCGGACGTCCAGTGACCAGCCAACGGTGCTACCCTTGAAGGTAAGTGGCTAACGATTCCCTGCTGATTGAGGTTAGACGACCGCTCTCATCTCTGCTCCAGACGAAGAAGTGGGCTTATCAATCGGTCCATCGAATGTTCAGCCGCTTCGCATGCCCCGCCAGTTCCAAAGCCGCTGACGGCATCGAAAGGAAGATGGGGGAGCAATTCTTGAAAACGTGGAGCCTGTCCTCTTTGGAGTTGGTTGTTGGCCAGCTGCTGGCATCCCAGCGAGGCGAGATATTCCTGGGAACGAAGTTGGAGAATCTGTGTCTCCAGATCGCCGGGAAGGGCGTCGAGTTGTCGATGTTGTACAAGGCACTCAAGGCTCACGTCCGGCCGTTGCTGTTTGACGTGTGCTTCAAGTTCATGTGCTACCAGAAGTCTGACGTTGAGCTGTGGATTGCGGATCCTTCCGAGTTCATCCGACAGGCCAATGACATTCTGAAGTTCTTCCAGTCGCCGAGAGAGGCGGCTCGCGAGTTTTTGCAGCTGATCTGCCGACTACGTGGCAAGGACTGGCTTGAAGAGATCTTGCAATTCTGCAACACCGTTCTCGCGGAGGCTCGGGCTGCCGAGCCACTGCAGGCCAACAATCCTGTCTGTCCCCGAGTGGATGGTGCCTTACAGATGGTTGGGTGCATTGCTGACAGGCTCTCCCGCCAGAAGCGGAAGTTGGTGATTGAGCCTTTCATCATGAATTACGTCTATCCTCAATTGCAGTCAACAGACCCTCTCCTGCGGTTCCGCGCTCTGCACACCATCGCCAGCTTCACTGAGAACGAGGAGTTGGTACCATGTCCGATTAACAACCTCGAAAATCTCCGACTACTGTACAACAGGATATTCGAGCTGTGCGCCGACCAGGAGTTACCAGTGCGCGCTCAGGCGGGGAATTCGTTGTCCTGCTTCTTCCGATTCGAACAGCTCAAGCCTCTGATCACATCACAGCTGCCTCAGCTGATGGAGACCATTTTTTGCCTGCTGTCTGAATTTGATTCGGAAATCATCGTCTCCTCCTTGGACACGCTGGTTCATCAGTACGAGCAGCATGTACCCGCATTCGCAGAACGCCTGCTGAGCTGCCTCTCCCAGCATCTCGAACGACTGATTGATGGACAGGCGCTCGATATGGACGACGAGGCCTACATCACGGCCATGTCACTCTCGCAAACTATTCTCACGGTCCTACAGGCCTTGGCCGACTCCGGCCGCAAACAAGAGTGGGTTGCGGTGCAAGAGATACTGATGCCTTTGTTGACCAAGATTTTGGTCCCAGAGCAGATCACCTACATCGAAGATGCCATTCAAATGTGCGCCTTCCTTACTTACTACACGCCAACGATAGACGCTTCGCAGTGGATTCTTTTTGAACGCCTATACTCCTCTCTTTGTGGCGGGTCATTCCCCCATCTCCAGGCCAACGAGTCGTGGGCTCCAGACTACTTCTTTAAGATGGTATCGGTGTTCGACAACATGATATCCCGCGACAAGGAGACATGGCTCACTGGTCATGCCACCATGCACGACGGGCAGACGGCTACATACAGCCAGATGACTGTGAAGATCATCAGCACGATGTTGACGATGGACAACACTTTCGTTAGAGAAGCACACAGGCACGCGATCGAACTGCTCTCCATCGTGTTCGAGGCTTTCGTCAATGATCGCAGAATTGACTCGCTCGTTGAACCGAGCATTTGTTTAGTTTGGGATTACTGTAAGGAGAAGGAGTTCAATCTGGGCCCGAAGACGCGTAGCATGATATGCCGTTTCTACTGCATGGTCATGTTGTACAGTGGGCAGACCACTTTTGAAGTGCTTCAGACCAAGGGAATCACGGAGCCAGTCATCTCCGTGTTCACGACCGCTGACGTTTGCCACAATCTGGATGCCAAGCGTACGGCTATTCTGGCGATGTGCTTCATCCTACAAAATCTAGAGGAACCGTACATGCCCTCCAACGTGTTTCAAAGCGCAGGAGTGCTTTGCGAAGGCGTGACGCGCGTATTCGAGACGTACATGACGGAAAAACTGAAGCAGGTCGAACGCAAAGACGGGGATGATTATGATGAGGATAGCGAGCAGGAGCTGGACGAAGACCAAGACGCCGCGATGAGCGCCCATGAGAATCTGCTCATGCAGCTTCAAGACACTAAAATGGATTGGGACGACGACGATGAGGACTTCCCTGAGCATTACGACGGTAGCTTCGAATGTTGCACTGAGTCTTCTCAGAGATTCTCAGCAGTGGTTGGAGTCGATGAGACCCGCCTGCTGGCTCAATGCGTCGAGCAAAAGCAAGTCCTGTTCCAAACGGTACTAGGGCCGCGCTTACCAGCGTTGCAGCAACAGCTGATGCTGGCACTTCAGTCGTAAAATTATGTGTTGCATGTCGAAATTCGAATTCCAAAAGCATGCCGCCCAAGGAAGCATTGACGCAAGTAAAGAACAGAGACCTCTACGAGCAATTCGAGTTCGACATCGTTGCCGAGCTCGACAAATACCTCAACACGTTGGAGTCCGACAAGTACATGGACCGGCTGGAAGAGGGAACTCTTAACTTCGCAGAGGCGGCGCTGGTACTCTCAAACACCACTGCCGTATACGGGAAAAAGGTGGACTACCTGCGTATTCTGGCGATGGAAGCACTGGAAACCGTGACGTCCACTACTGGGCAAGTTCCCACTCGAGGCAGAGCGCGGAACAAGAGAGCGCCAGCGAAAGCGAAGCGGGACGAGGCCCTCGACTTGATAAGGGTGACTTGGGACGCCTTTCGCGACGACGCCACGATTCCTGCACCCGACAAGTCCTACTGTCAGGACACCGCTTTGAAGGTCGGATTGGAATATTGCTTGCCAAGAGACGAAGCTAGTGCGAAGCAGAACCGGATGACGCTGTGGCATTGCCACGTAGCTTCCGGTATGCTGATCATGAACGTGGATGACCTGAGCGGTTGTGGTCTGGACGGGGCGCGGCGCGAATCCACCGATCGACTTCCCGCCGTGCCAACGGCGATGGCAGCGATGCCCTCGGAACGGCCAGTCCTTAAGGACTCTGTTAGAGGAGACGGCCGGTTCTCATCTCTGAACACGCCTATGATGCCACAGTGAGTCTTAGGGGGCTGGGTGACGCAGACGCGTATCCGCATTCCTGGAACCTGACTCTAGACGCGCATCGGCAACTGATGTACTAGCAACAGCCAATCGTATGATGGTGGTACCAGAAAAAAGGCGCAACGAACCCATAGCGAAGAAGGTTACCAATCCAGCAGCATTCATGGACCCTCACGAAACAGCAGGGAAAGGCAAAGACCTTAAAACAGCTCGTGGTCACAAACCGCTACCTCCAGAATACTACGTCACCACGCCACACGCCGAGCTTACGACTACGTTCAACTTCTATGAGCTGTGCCGCTCTTTGTGGCGCGAGCCGACGTTTGCAAGTCACACCCAGTGCAAAGCACAGTGCCTCGAACTTTTCTGCGGCATGGAAGGAGAGGATATCCGGAAGTTAGTGGGCGACGAGGACACTATGAGTGACTCGGCCAAGCCGCAGCCACCGCAAACCAAGATGCGGTCGGTCCCAGGCTGGTCTGACCTCCGAAGACCCGGCATGACGTGTGAGATGAATCATCTCTCCGCAGAGTTTCTGGTTCTGTGTCCCTTTCTTTCCCCCGTGTTGGGAAGGAAGCAGGATGCCGCCGAAAGCTGTGCGGCAGCTAGTGCTGTGCGGGCGAACACGGCGAGGATGTCGGTATGGGCGGAAGACGACGAAGTGGCACTCAGTATGCGGAGCACTGCGCACCCGGCGACTCCGGAAGAGGGTGATGCAGACCTGGATCTGGAGGCGGACACTCAGATGACCAACAATTTCGAAGAGCCAGACGTTCAATTCGACGACGTCCTCTCGCGGCACTTAGAGACCCTAGAAGACAAGCAGGTTTCCGTTGCTGGGGTGTCAACGGAAACTGACCTCGAAGCAGAGCAGTTGCGACTCTTGCAGGAGCAGATGGTGGTGCGCCTGGGTGAATGGCAGCGCCAGGTGGCCGTTTGGGTGGCTGAGGAGGAGGTCGCAGATCCTTTCTCAGTGAATGCTTACAAGAAGAAACTCGCTGGTTTCGAGGGCCAACAGCAGTCCACCTTCCGAAGCATCTCCCTAGGTCAGTCCAGAAAAGAGGTTACTCGTTTATTTCTGACGACTCTGCTGCTCACTACCCACTCGCATGCGTCCGTCGCTGACGAAAGCCAAGGGGCACCGTTGAGCGATTTCCAGGTGCACATCCACAGCACTGACATGGATCTGGAGTTGGACGAGATCCAGAACATTCCCCCCCCTATACAGTCGAAACGAACCTCACCTTTCGCGTCCGACGACGACACGCCAAAGAAGAAGAGACCCAAGAAAAAAGCCCGCAAGAAAATGGCGGCGATTGAGTCGCACATTTAACGTGAAAGTACCTTTACTGTCGCAGCTGACATATCCAATAGCGCCGGACGAATATGGCCAATTTCGGCGACATGTCTACTCACATCACTGAACCTCGTGCCCGCGAGCAACAGA
>NW_027151403.1:0-6068 GCF_019968955.1 Porospora cf. gigantea A | reverse complement strand
TTAGAAACTCAAAATCGAATAAGCAAAAACAGACAATGGTGTATGTTGCGAGAGTGAGACATTGAGTGCCTCCCGACCTAGGTATGTAACTTCTCGCATGCGGGTGATTCCCTGCTACTGAAAGCATCGTTGCAGGATTATTGCCTGCATTCGCAAGGACTACTTTCAAACCACTTTGACGGGAACGATGCCCACCGTAGGCTCCGCGCTGTCCTAGACAACCATCTGGTGGCCTGGCCCGTCCTAGAGCGCGCTCTGTCTAACCACATCCAGCGGTGGATCTGCGATACGCGGTGGGCGCCCCTATATCCGGACGCTGACATGCCCACGGATCTCGACCTCGCGCTGTTTGCCGCTACCCAGCTGAAGGCGCTGTTGACCCGGGTGTGGCATGACAAGTGCCTGCGCCACTCTATATCCAAGAAGTTCCCGGATATGAAAGACAAGTGCGTTGTACTCTGTTTAGCTTTCGGTGAGCTGGCAATGGATTCAGAGTCGGCCGTCCAGCAGCAGCAGGCCTTCTCCGTTATTTGTGAAGGGGTTGCGAGCATCGGTGAGGAGCCGCTTCGGGTTTCATCTCAGTGACGTCCGAGTGGTCAGTCAATGACCCGTCTACTTTTAGAGCCATCTACGGCCTTCCGCCCTCCAATTCGGTACTCGCGTTGTTGGCCGTCGCGGCGAAAGCTCTATGGGCCAATACACAGACTAACTTTCCTATGGAATTTAAGCGAGGAGCTACCAGTATAACTCCATGCGACGACTTCAAAGAGGCTGTACACATGCTAAAGACCGGCGAGGTGTTCCAACGCTGGCGAGAGATGGATGAGGCGCTTTTGCATCCTGCGAGGCAGGTGGAGTACGCGCTGTACACAGCAGTCATTGCGGAGAGCCTGGACCCGCTGTGTGTCCGCGTTTCCACCGAGCTGAACTGCTCTGGCAAGAGGCTTAACACTCTAGTGCAGGTGAACTACGCAACCAAGTGAGTGGGCTGGCGCGAGAGACACAGGGTGATTCATGCGGCTCTTGAAACCGCCCTGCAGGGCATTGCCACATTGAATATCGGGTGAGCTCGTCGGGGGTCGCGCAAGCAGCGGCTTGCTTAGCTGGCGGAGCAGCAGCATTCGAGGCGTTGAAATTCCGAGCTTCGAACTCCTTCGAATTACGAATCAGATCCTCTCTGATTTTCCCAGCGCACTATTGAGCGTTCCGTCGGCAACCTTAGGCCAAGCCGTAGACGGGGTGGTGATGGCTGCCGGTAGCCTGGTTCCTACAGGCGACTCCTTGGCGTGGCACAGCCAACTGCTGAAACTTCTCACCGGCGTCATCAATTCCGACGCCTGCCCTGTGACAGGCGGTAGTCTTGTCGACCTTCGTGACATAGACCCTCTGCTGGAAGCGGCTGTGGCATGTCTCGTTCTAGACTCCTTAAGCCAACCCGACCTCCTGGGCCGTCAGGACGAGCTGGACGAAGTACGGTTGGCAGCTGTCCTCGAATCCTCGTCTTCCAGCTCCTTCGGCTCTCCCAGTGGGGCGGCGGAAGAGCTGTTACTGTGCTTGGCTGAGAAGTTTCCCGACACCACCGTGTCTTGGTTCCAGTCGCGGATGTCGACCTTCGGACCTATGGACGCCTTCGCGGCTGTCGTCGTCCAAAGCCTTGACCGCCAGTCCGAGGTCACCGAGCAGCTCACCCGATTGGAAACGTTGTGCTGCGGACTACTCTCCGTTGTAGAGCTGGTGGATCCCTGTCGAGTAGTCTCCGGGGAGGTCGAGTCCGATGCCGCACTTTTCAACCACTTCATCTTTCCGCTGGTCTTCCTTGCCACCCACGAGGGTGTAGGCCGCCTGGCCCAGGGTTCCGTGGAGCAACGCCGCCTGTTCCTGGCCTGTGTGGCCGTGTCGCACAGGGCTAGCAAACTGCTCGCGAAGCTTCTGCCGTTCACCTGCCCCGATGCGCACATCTTTGCGCTGTCTGAACTACTACGGCTGTCACACGCGGCTTCGGAGTGGAATACCAGCGGGATGTGCGGCAACTGGGCCTACGTCCTTTCGCTTGACCAGGTCGCGTCCGTTCTACTGGGCTTCCTGGGGTCCCACGCTCTACCAGATGCGCTGCCTTCGGCCTGCCCTCTGGCGCTCGTAGACTTCTTGCTGCAAGGCACACTCCTCGCGCACCGACTGAACTTTACGCCGGAGGTGGTGGTGGAGACGATTGTTGCTGCCCTAGGGGACCTTATCGTGGCACTTAAAGGTAGACTGGAGCCCCACTGGTTGGCTCGCGGGCTGCATTCCCTAATTGGTGTGTTCATGCGAACATTTGAGGAAATCGTCGATGAGAACCGCGTGATCCCTTACCCTTACGTCTACGCCTGGCTGTCCTGCTTTGAAAAGATGATCGACGTATCACCATCTGTAGTACAGGCATGCCATAGCGAGTTACTGGGAGCTATTGAGACTCTAGCGTCCGTAGACTCCTTGGCTGCTGAGGCCTTATCATTGCTGGACAAGACAACGAAGGCCCTACCGACTACCACAACTCGAGACGCCAGCCTTCAGCTGCTGATTAGAATTAACAAAGCTCCCGAAGATAGAGCCCTTGTTTTGTCGATACTGGAGTCCGCGGTCTGGGTCGACCAGTCTGAAGAGTCCGTGATGACAATTCTCAACATTCTGGAGCCGGAGCTAAGGACACTCTCGGACTGCTCTGCTCTCCAGGTGCTGGCGGCTCACTGGTGGCTCTTGGCGCAGATTCTGGTGGCTACGCGGTCTCCAGCCGCGGCATCGATACTGGTCCGGGCGCTGGGGGTCATCAACTGGAGCACCGGCGCTGCGCCCTCGTCTCGACGGGGCTCCATTCGGTTTAACCTTGCCCAGGACGAACCTACTGGCAGCCACTCTCTGGACCAGATAATAGCGAGTGTGCCCAATCTTAACATGGTGCGACCAGAAGTGGTGGTCGCTCTCATAATCTTCGGTTACATCAGCCTCACTACAGGGGTGGATGTGCGCGATCTTATGAGGTCTGTCGTGCCAATGGAAGTTGTTTCAGCCTGCCTAAAGGATAACCAGCCGCAGGATGGTCTGCCCACCACTGTGACCCTTCTGATGTACACAGGCGCCAAAAACCTTGGTGAGGATGGACTGAGGCAACCTTTGCGAGTCGAATCCGCTGAGTTGCGCGATTTGTTGCACACCACGCCCCGAAGACCTGATAGTCCCAAGGGTCAAGCCGAAATCTCCTTCTTGGCGGCTGCTCGCCAACTATATTCCGTGTGATCCGTGTCTCTCGTCCCCACACATCTTCCAAATTGTTAAATTCCACGGCAATGACTGCTCAGGAAGAGGTCATGTCTCGCATGAGCCGATTGCTAGAGCAAGAAGTAGGTGACTGGTGCATAAAAAACAGCGAGAAAAATCGGCACTATCGCCTCTAGAGTATGGCATCTGTGGAGGTTGCCTCGGCCTCATTGATCCTGACTTGGAACTTTTCTGCGACTACTGTGGGACGTCATACCACGAAGGTTGCTGGACGAACGCAGAATGTTTCGTCTGCTCTGTGTCTCATGTGCCGCGAAATCGCCCATGCCAAATTTGCTTCTCGGTCGGGTCACCTGGGGGTTCTGTGGGGCCAGGGAAGCAGGACTGGCTTACCTGCCAAGGACATCTATGCGGGACGAGGTGGCATTCCGTTTGTCTGAAGCTCTGCCACCCACTGCGCGACAACCACTACTGCGAGGAGTGCATGAGAAAGGAATCCCTGCGCGACTTGAGGATGGTGCCCGCTGTATTGGCATTCTATAATTTCATCACACTCAAAGCAGATGTAACGGAACAGGTGGATGCTGCTGAGACCCTCTCCGACGAGAACCTCGCCAGCCTTATTTCGATCCTGGCGAGTCCAACAGACGACAAAACACAAACATTGGATCGAGTCGAGGGCGCACTTCGCCGATTACCTCCTGCAGGACTGCTCGAAAATCCGCTCCTGCCAGTCAATCTTGAAAACCATTGCGAGCTTCCAGTGGCTCCTCAATTCGGCCAGCTGCGTGCCGACGAGCTCGTCGTCACGATCGATGACTCTGATTTCACCGCCACCGCGAAGATTATGCGGGAGATGGAGCAGGATGGCATTGATGCGCGTGTCGCCCGGCTGACTGCTTCTTGTGGTGTGCTGCCTCCCTCAGATGCTCAGAGGCAGGACCCCACATACGTGAAGCCCGAGTGCTATCTCGCCTCGTTGCCAGCTCCGTTCCCGCCGCAAATGACTGCGGAGCATGAGCCATCGTTTCTCATCCGGTTTCTCCGCGAGGAGGTGAACTGGGGATTCTTCAAACGAATCTTATGGCCGAAAATCGCCCACTTGTGGAGTTTCTTGGCGAACGAAGCCGACGACAAATCTTTTTACCTTAAAGATTACAGTTCCTGCTTTCGGTCGGCACCAGAACCAACGTTCCGCTACCGACTGCTGGTCAGCGGGAAGGCGCTGAACGAATCGCTACGCGGAAACCGAATTCGCCAGCGTGAGCACCTCCCGTGCTGTAAGCTGGTTCCCGCATTCGCACGGCTGTTAGACGTCTACGACCTGCTGGAGGTCTGTCTTTCACGAGAGCAGCTCCTTACTATGGACAGCCAAGTGCCCGAGCGGTGAGGCGCGCGCGCCAATCAAACACAGATTCGATGAGATGTTGCAGCTCTTCGAAGCTATCGGCTGGGAGCGGGTGATCCTCAGTCACGGGCTGGGAGTGGGTAGCTGTGGTGAGTTTCTGCAGGATTTAGCGTCGGAGCTCATCTTCCAGAAGTTCACAGTGGGGAACAGCGCGTTGACCCTTAACAGTCGCCGGTACACATTTAGAGACGAGGTGCAACTAGGGCCTGCCGTGAGCCCGGACTTCCTCCATCCCCTTAACGACGCCACACTCAATGGTCCTGTCCGGGAAATTGACCACGTGTCGTTCATAATGACCAAGGCCTTCACTCAATTGGGCTTCTATGCTCCGGTGCGTGTGAAGTCGCATCAGGTAGTGGGCGTCTACCTAGAAACCGCACAGTACCTCCCAGACTATACACTGCTGGGAGAGTATAGTGGCCTTGCGGAACCCGCGTCATGGTCGTTGGAGAAGCACATTGACACTGGAGATGCAGACTTCACAGTCATCAACAACAACCTGCCCAATCGCAGCGTCGCTCTGATCGGGGCCCCCTATTGCAACATGTCTCGCTTCATCAGCGGCATCAACGAGCGCGAGGAGTCGCATCGTCTTGCCCAGAACGTGGTGTGTGAGAGATGGCCTCTATTCGCTACCGCTGGAAAGACTGGTGTTTTCGATAAGAGCATCACTCACGAATTAGCTGGGTACCAGGTTCGCATCAATATTCGCACTCGCAAGGACTGCGCGGTAGGCACGATCCTCTATATGAACTACAACGAAGCTGGACGGAGCCAAGAAGACCGGCGCCAGGGTCGTATGGATACGTCCGAGTACACTCTGATTTGAAATGAACGCACACTAAGCCTATTGTCTTAGCCGATAGGTGAATATGGTTCTTCTTCGGTCAAGACCCCTCTCGGTGGTGTGAGAACACGTCAGTATTCGCAAATCGATGCATAGGAGAGCGTAGAACTGATTGAATTAGTCAATTATTGCGCTCTAGATGGGATTGGAGGAGAGTGCCAAGCACTGTGACCACGACAAGCCGGGACTATGCTCTCTCTGCACGAAGTGCTCGCCGAATACGAAACGGGTAGGTTGAATACAAAGTGCTGACTCAGGTTCCAGGGAATGCTTTACCGTACATCATCGGGAGCACGAGTTTCCTATATGCTGACGAAGATGTTGGTCACGAACTGACCAACAAGAAGCTCCTGGAGCAGGAACCTCCAGAAAACAGACCTCGCGCAGGAAGTGTAGCAGACACCACGAGAGGCCGCAGATTGACGATGCACAGGTCGTCGATCATCCGACAAGAGATTCTGGCCGAGGGGCAGACGATTCACGATCTTTACGACGTGAAGGTTGGCCAGCTGGGAAAGGGCTCATATGGATCCGTGTCCAAGGCCAAGGATCTTCGGA
>NW_027151402.1:0-6098 GCF_019968955.1 Porospora cf. gigantea A | reverse complement strand
CTACAATATCGTGGCGGTGGAGCAAACCGCAACGTCAGTGCCGCTGGATGAGATGAGGTTCCCTGAACGCTGTGCGCTGTTGCTGGGCGCTGAAAAGACGGGAATTCCTTTTAACTTGCTCGCATCCGCCGACTCAGCGGTCGAGATTCCACAGCAGGGCGTTGTTCGCAGTCTGAATGTTCACGTTGCTGGTGCTGCGTGTATTTGGCAGTACGTTCAATCCCGAAGATGACCCCCTGATTGCCGTTATGAAAAAATCCTAAAACTTCGATCACACTTGTCAAACTCGAGTTTCTTGTGCAGCAAACATTCCGGACTCTACTGATTCTGAACTGTCGACGATCACGTCCCAATCAGGGTCGTACCCAACATCGTAGACTGGCCTCAGGAACAATGCCAAAAATGATGCAAGCAGGCTGATGCCCAAGCACACCACCACAGCGTTCGATGTTGGATTCTGAACGTCGATCCATCTCCAGAGAGGATAAAGCAGGCCAATGAAAGCCAGGCTGGCACCGCGGACCAGGGTGTGGTTGGCGAACGTAAACACGGACACGATGATATAGTCCAGGACCACCATCGAGTGCGACAGGATCGACAACAGGACCACGATCACGGATTGAACGAAAATTTCGTTGCCCAAGAGGAGGCAAAGGCAGACTACCACCTGCAATCCGCACATTGCAGACATGAGGAACCAGGGCGGTCTCACAGTCGCAACTGCTATCGGTACCAGAAACGCCACCTTGAATGTCTGAACGACGTCAAAAAGCCGCAGGAGCTCGCGGGATTTTGCAAGGTAGAACAGTCGTATAAGCCGAGGAACCGCGCCTAGCATCTCATTCGCACTCCAGATACACACGACAGCAAAGAGCATCAAGAGTGCGAAGTTCTGAGACAGGAGCTGCGAAAGAACCGATGGCGGCTTAACGGCAAACGTGACCCCGCTACGGGTTACGAGGCCGGAGTATTTTGGACGGTGCCGGACTCCTTCGAGCCTATCATTTGCGACGTGCTGGTTGAAGTTGCTGGCAGGAGCGTGTGTTGCCACCAAAACAACCCCAACCAACAGTAGGATGTAGCTCAAGACTCTGACGTCTTCCTGAGTGTTCCAGTCGACGATGTAAGTCCAGAGGTACGCATTGACGTGCTTGGCAGCGTACACCAGCGGAATGACCAACCCCGGGGCTTCCCAAAACAAGGCGGCTCCATTTATTGTTCCCATCTCCACGAATGCGGCGCCTATGCTGACGGCTACGTTGGCGTAACGGAGGAGGGAGAAGTCGTCTGAGGCCAGTTCAACTTCAGGAGTTGGTGTAGGGAATACCACGCGTGAAGGTCCGTTTTCTGCGGGGTGGTAAGGGTCGGGATATGGAACACTGCTCGTTGCAAACCGGTGGAGAACGGGGTATGTCGGACCGTTCGATGACTTCGCTGGGGGCATCAGTAGCCTCGCTGCTGTGGGCATCGCCCACTTCTCGAGCAACGGCACCGTTCGTCGACGTTGGACCTCCACCAGCCCCTTGCGGGCGTTGGCCAGAGGGCCTTCTTCCCACGGGTCTAGACCAGCGTCCACTGCAGGTGAAGTCTCTTGGCGTCTGGGTGTCGACGTGGATGTTTTCCGCTTGCCGGGAGCAGCCCTTGAGGTGGCCTGGTCTCGATACCTCACAGCAGGCGTGGGCATGGCCACGGTAGGTGCCGTTTTGGACTTCCTAGGGCCCTTCTCATCAACCTGCGGAAGTGGAAGTTCCGGTCTAGGGACGCTGTCAAAGGAGAATGCTTTCGTGCCAATCACGTCCTCCAGATTGTCATGCGGGTCAGACGTTGCCTTAATTTCATTCTCGCGGTCTTCTCGGTCAGTGTTCCTGCGGAATTGATGCCAGATTTCCTCCAAGTCTTGATTGCCAGCCCGAGACTCGAACTTCGGAGTGAGAGTCTCAATTTCCGTCAGCAATTCCTCCACTCGCTTATCCTGGAGAGACTCCGAATGTATCTCCCTCTCTCGCCTTTCTTCGTACCCGAGCCTCTCCTCGACCTGGCTGTTCTCTTCCTCCTCGAACACTCTGCCTTCCGCCTTTGTCCTACCGAGGCCCAGGAAGGCCGGTACCTTCCGTGGACCTCGGAAATCAGTCATGTCACCCACCTCCCCAGTGAGCTGCTCGCTGTACTGTTGAAGAAGCTCTTCCAGGATCCGTCGATCGTCCTTGGAAATATCGTGTGGGGCCGAGATCATTTTCTGGACTTTCAGATCTAGGTTATCAATATGTGAGAGTCGTTCCACAGAGTTCGCGTCGAGAGAGGATATCTGCTGCACCACCTCATCGATGCCAGGATCCGCGTGTTGGGCTGCTTCCAAGTGGTCCTCCACCAGCTTCATAGCTGCTGACATAAGGTTCACGTCAGCTCTCGCTCCGGGATCCCTCTCAGAAGTCGGATCTTTTGTTGGTTGGGATGTTGTTGGAAGTCTTACCCTGTAGGGAATCTTCACCACAGGCGTGGCGTCAAAATATTGGAGCTCACGCTCTCTGGTCTCCTGAAAGGAGGGCAGGTCGTCGAAGAGGTGCACCTCGCCAGAGCGTTCGCTTCGCAGCATCCCGTGGGTACCCCCCTCCGAGTCCCGTCTTAATAGGGCTTCAAACTCGTCTGGGACGCGGTTCAGGTCAGCTTGAGGAGACCTCTCTGCCTCTCCGTTGGGAATCTCCCCATCGGTTGGGTCTTCGTCACCCGGTTCCCAGAACTCTTCATCCGGCGGAGCCGTCCTCCGCTGCTGAAGGACCGCCTGTGCCTCTTCAATGTTTAGTGGCAGGGCGAACGTTGGGATTTGGCCTGAGTGTTCGTCCAGAACTTCAGCCACCCTCGCGTCTTTCGGCGCCCTTCTCAGCGCATCGAGCACGCGCTTCGTCTTCCGAACTTCGTGCGGATGAAGCGACTGGGAGTTGAGGCGGTTCTCCAGTTCGGCGATGGCATCGTCTATCCAGGACCGTTTGCGCTTGGCTATCCGGTTGAGCAGATCATAGTATATTCCAATGCCACGTGCCTTCGTGGCGTCTCTGTAGTCATCATAGCGACTGGGCTCCGCAGGTGCTGCCTCGTCATCCTCTCGAGCCCCACTAAACTTATGTCGCATCTGGATTGTCCCGAATTCCCGGATGTCCAATTCCGTCCCCGTTGACGGCTCGACATCAGTAGGTGGGTGAACTTTCATCGACGTGACGTCCCTGATGTGCCTCAGCAGCAAATGCTTTTGGGTAGCCGTCATGAGTTCTACATTGGACAACCACCGCCTGAACGCGCTGCTGGGCAGCAGCTCGCGAAGCTGATCGTATTTCCTACGGCTGTCCACAACAGCCTTTGCCACTGCCTTGGCATCGAAGAAGTCCTCTTTGCTCATCTCGTAGACAGACTCCAACGCCAAGTCGGCAGCCCGGATATCCAGGGCCGCCAGGTCAGGCAATTTATGGGCCGCACCCAATTTGCGAATCACGGCGAGATGAACTCTGAGCGCTTGCTCAGTTTTTTGAAGATCGCGTCGCAGTCGGTTCACCTGCTCGGCGCGTGTCGTGTCAGATGCTAACATTTCAGCCAGGTCTACCATTGTTTCATTGCCCATCTGCTGCCGGTGGAGGTCGGCTGCGGCCTCGGCGACTTTCTGGTGAAGGGCTCGTTGTAGTTGCGATCGGAAGGCTAGTGCTTCGCTGCTACGCAGCGGCGTGAACTCTTCGGTGAATCCGGCAACCTTTGAGTACTCTCGAGCCATTCCCTGCGGCCACTCCACCATCACGCCGCGCTCTACATTCAATTCGGTCTCGTTCAACGGCTCAAGGTCGTGGTGAACTGCCAGGATGGATGCTGGAGGGTCTGTCTCTGCGGGCGATCTTCCATTTATCAAGAGTTGAAGGTCGACATCGGCGAGCTGAGACGTGTACGCCTCGAGATTGGGAGGCATCACAGGACCATCCAGTCCCACGGGCTCTGTGCTAGGACGGACAACCACAGGCGGCTGCACCATTGTAAGTAGTGTCACGCCGAGAAAAAGCAGGCACTGGCCGGATAAGATCGTGGATCGTGCCCCTGCTGCTTGCGCCAGCAATCCTGCTGGGAAGCCCGCAAACAGGAATGTCTGCTTGGCTACCCGTTCCAACGCCGGGATGTGACTTTGATCCAAGGGTACCCCCGGTGGGGGCTTCATCAGTCTCGACACCACTGGAACATTGCCACATAGGACGAAGGCTAGCAACAGGACACCGCCCACTCGAAGCCGATTCATTGCACCTTAGTGTGCACCTCATGGAAGTGCTTCGGAAAGCAGGCTTAGATGACGCGGAGGTGTTAGCGGGATTCTACAGACAGCTGGCACTCGAATCAGAGGGGCGAAGGGCAGACCTGGACCTGCTACGGAAAAGCGTGCAACACTCTCTCACCAGTCAGTCGACCCACATCCTCCTCATCCAGGTAGGGCCCCACCCCGTTGCGAGTCTCCGGTTCAGGGATCATTGGAACGTAATGAAGGCGGCGTACGTGTACGACATCGATGGTGTGTACGTGACCCCTGAGCACCGGAGGCAGGGGCTTTACAGAAAGCTGTTCAAAGCGGTGAGGGACCTCGCCGGCTTGAATCCTGTTTTGAGAGTGGAGGTTGAAGAAGGCAACACTGGAGCGCAGGAGGCGCTGAAACACATGGGGCTTACGCGGAGTAGTGCACTGATTTTCTCTACCGACGCCCCGGCTGGAACCTGAGTTCGATCTCAAAACTTGTGTCGGTTCTTTTTTGGTAGATGCTAAAAACCACAGGATACAATTTCGCCCTGATGCACAGAGTCCTAAAGTCTCAGTCAAATACCACCGACGGCACTAGGATCGCGAGGTGGGCTGCACTCCTATGCTGATAACTTTTGTGAGAAACAACCCGTCACCCTGTCTCCCTAATCAGTCACGGTGATTGTCGTCGAAGCCAGTCAGCAAGAATAGCGGAACTGGACGCCTCAGACAAATGCCATTGAGTTTCTCTACACAGTCCACCCCTACTATGAGCTCACTGCGCATAACTTCGCAAATGTGAGTGTTCAAGTGATCAGTAACTTGAGAGATGAAGTCATTTGTGCTGATGTTGTTTCAATAAACACAGTAATTGCTTTCATATGAAGTATTATGATTTCACCCAACGTTTTAGTCGCAATGTCCATTGATTCAGATTTCAGGATATCAGCAGTAAGTCAGAACTGAATTACATTTTCATCCAAGAAAACCCTTGTTGTCAGAAAGTAGTCGTCGCCACAGAGATTCTGAAACAAACCACAGTATATCATCCTAAAACCCTGAGGAACCCTAGGAACTACCCTGAATGGCCCCTAAGAAATATAAGATCAGCTGGTAAGTCTTAATCAATGCATAGCATCAGGAATAGCTGATAATGTCATCCCAGAAACGCCTCATGCTGAACCCAATCAGGAGTAATAAGTGTTCTCATTGTAGGTCGAACGGCACTTTCTTCATCCCATTATCCCCCCCCTTAACTTAGTAAGACCGAACCTCCCACTAGTTGTCCACGGATCGGAGGAATGGCTTTAGGACTCGTCATCAGTCAGAACAAAGAAATCATCGTACGCTCCCGAATAGTGTCAGCGCTCAATTGTCGCCAGAAAGGTCCGTTATATGCTTGTTTGATCATCCTAACGCGCGACCCCCCTGACCCCGTCTCCCTAATCAGTCACGGTGATTGTCGTCAAAGCCAGTCAGCAAGAATAGCAGAACTGGACGCCTCAGACAAATGCCTGAATCATCCTTGAGTTTCTCTATGCAGTCCACACCCCGACCATCAGCTGACAGTTAAGTACCTGTACGTATTTTATGTGCCTCTGCATCCGTTTTGTCCCCCTGTTCAGATGTGACTCTGCAAGTTCATTATCGAATGTGTACTCGAACAGTGTCGCTTATAAGTGACTCTACTTGTTCTCCCTGCCATTCGAGACTAATCTATCCTGTGAGGATGACCAGCACTTTCTGCCAGTCAACAGTGGTCCTCGATTTCGAGCGGCCTGGATGACTTTTGCGGCAGCAGTGTGTCTGAGCAGGAACAGTCCTCTGGACTATCGAATCTA
>NW_027151401.1:0-79947 GCF_019968955.1 Porospora cf. gigantea A | reverse complement strand
TTCACACAACGCTAAAGCTGATCAGCCAGAAGTTCTCCTTTCGGCAGGACACGATATCTGTGAGTTGACAGGAGGCTCACGCACCTAGCACAACCCTGCTTACCTTCCCTGGTGTGGCATGCCACGCACTCCGGAGACGTCTCCCAATCTCGTGGCCGCTCTAAAGGCGCGTCGGGAACGGCACGTCCAGTCGGAGACCGGCACGCCTCGCAAAACCAGCGACCCTATAGGGCGGGTGCACTTTAGCGATATACGAGCGTTCTCCCTCTGCCGAAATGCCCGGCACGCAGACGAAACGGGGAAACGGGCTCGATGGCGTGTCAGTGCCACGTTGGAGGCCGAGACGTCGCAGTCGTCATCGGTTGAGATTTCCCTTGGCAGCTCTCGTGTCTCCCACGCAGTCAACTGGAGCGACATTCTGATGTTAGGTGAGTGGAGCACGTACCACTTCACAGACATGTACACCACTACCACGGATGTAGTCATGGACGTATTCTGCTCCGCTATCAGCAGCCCAAGTCCAGTGAGAGTCTGTCTGATTTCACACAGCGACCGCCCAACACCACTAAGCACAGGCGTCAGAAGTCTCCGGTGGGAGGAGCGATGAACGAGGCCGAGGACAATACTCCCACCGACGGCCTCTACGGAAGGGTCATAATTCCTCTGACAACTCTACTGCGGGGCAAGGAGTTCCGTACCGGCGCTACCGCGTACTTCCAACTCTACTTGCCAGGGTCAGAGAGGCCCCTACGCAAGTGGGTGCGCCCAGTGGTGGGATTTCAAAGCGCGGGTTGCCGGTACACTCCTTTCACCTTAGGCTATATCAGCCTGCACATCCAGGTGGAAAAGTACGTCAGTCCGGCATGGATCAGGTCGCTGTCAACGGTGCCGCTACAGTACTGGCAGCAGCCTTCCAACTTCGACCCGCAGAGCTTCGAAGCTGGCTTTTTGAGGATGGCCAACGCGCTGTGCACCATTCCTTTGTGGTTCCGCTGGTGCTTCCACTGGTCTAGCATTCGTAAAAACCGCGATCAGCACCAGTCGACTCGCTACGTGTTCCTACTTCTGGCCTTTCATGTTGTACTACTATACGGCCTCCTCTTCGTTTCAGTTCACCAGGTCCCGACTACTCTCGGTTTGCTGACCTTCACGCTGTCTCTTCTCTACGTCGGCATACCCGAGTCGTCTTCGGTGGTGCGGAAAGTTCCCGAGTCTAGTGATGCCAGTGAGCGGCTCCTGGGTGTTCATCCAGAATACGACGCCATCCACGATGATGAGGCCCGTGGAATCCTCGTTCGCGGGCGTCGCGCCATCTATCTGCAGAACCCTCTGCAACTCCATGACGTCGTGTCCGGCAACGACCCTATGGTGGAGGAGAACACCTTTGAGCGTCTAGGCTACTTCAGCCATAGGCATTGTGGTCAGTCGGCGCCATTCTCCGAGTTCGAAACGCCTTTCGGTATGCAGGCCGTACGCATTGAGGACCCTGAATCCTACTATAAAATGTTTCCAGTAGGGCAGGACAGCGGCAGACACAGATTTTCGCAGAGGCTAAGAATTCTGCGCTTCTCACCCAACTCTTGCAGAACCTCTGGTTTCTCTTCCAGATGCTCCAAATCACATCGCACCACATCGCAGCCGTCGGTGAAAAGCTGCGGTATGCCTTGTCGTGGCGAGATGCCCGCATGTCCGTCCTTGGATTCCTGATCATGCTGGGGTGGATCACGCTTGCCTCTGGTGTGCTGCAGATGCTCGTCATGGTGCCTGTCTGGTGTTTGCGAGGACTCCTCGCTGTGGTGGTGTACACTGCTGCCTTTGGCACTGACCCGGAAGCGCTGCGTACTTCCGTTCAACCATACATTCGCGACATGGCTGTTACGATGGTGCTCAATAACTCCGAGTCCATTTTTGTGGCGCTGGTGGCTCAGACGATGTGGGAGATAGGAGAGCCTTCTTTTGGCGAACTAAACGGACCCATTGACTGGCAGCCTCCGGATGCTGACTTCTCCTTCCCCGAACCACAACGCTCGTCTACGCTACCGCTGAGAACGGATCAGGAATCATCGTTCGTGTATGTGCTGCTGCTGAGATCGGTGGAGCTCCTACTGGTCATCCTCGCTGAGGTGAGCATGTACGCCGCACGTCTGATCCCTTGGAGTCTAGTGGTAGTCGTGTCTTTGGCAATGCGCCCGGTGAAAGGCCTTCTGTACGTGACCTACTCCTGGTGGATTCGAATTCCCGATCGCCGGGAATTGGAGCACCGCCTGATAGCGGAGTCACAGCAGGTGGACTTGGGGGCCAAGGTGCCCGAGGGAATTGACGGTGTCGAAGAGTACTTTGAAGTCCTGCTCAGAAAGAAGGGAGGTCGGTCCCGGAGGTCCGAGGATGACGCCCGATCGGCACGCTCTGAAGTCCTTCGCCACCTCTCCGAGGATGACGGCCGATCGGCACGCTCTGAAGTCCTTCGCCACCTCTCCCCCTCGCGATCACACCGGGGTTCCAGATCCGAGAAGGGTTCTAGGTCCGAGAGGTCCGATCAGGTCTCCATATCTGACCTGGCGTCCGCGCCCTCTCCTTCCGAATGTGTCGAAGAATCCGTCAGCGAGCAACTCGATGATGGACCAATCATAGTTCCCAACGGCCCGGATGTTTCATTGCGATGCGGCTGGCCAGACTTGTGCCACGCGGCATGCTGTTGTCCGCCGAAATCTTCCGGTGACTTGGATAGTGCTCACAGCTCGGAAGCGTTTTTTTACTTAAACGACAATCTCGAGGCCATTACGCGTCGTGACTCGACAGCACAGCCCCGGAAGCGCGATATCCCACGGCGATTTTTTGCAGAGTGCATGACTATTCCCCGTCGAAAAGGGACCAGCGTATCGAGTGATCATTAATCGTATTCACATTACCTCTCCCAGTAATGATACTCCGGGGAGTACATCTGGCTGGCAACGAAGGTCTGGAGCTCGTCAAAATTGTTGGTGTCGCATGGTAACACCTTCGACGTTAGCCCTTCCGCGTACGCTTGCATAATTACAGTAGCCGCAACCCCAGCAGATATATCTCGAATGTGACTCAAGGAGGGGTATACCTGGTTGTTAGCAAGGTGGGCTGGGGTCGTGCACTTCGTCAGCGCGATCGTGGCTGCTGTCACGAGGCTGTCGGTTATGGTGCGGGCTTCGCACAGCCACGTGCCGAACCCTAAACCAGGGAAGATGTAGAGATTGTTTCCCTGATTCGTAGGGTAGTTGCGGCCGTCATAAGTGGCAGTTCCCATTGGAGAGCCGGAGAGATGAATGCACGTGCCCTTGCTCCACTTGATGGCATCTTGCAAAGTGCATTCTGCTTTATTGGTGGGGTTCGAGAGAGCCATAATAATAGGACGCTGGTTGCATTGGGCTACCGTCTCCACTATCTTCTGATCAAAGAGCTGCGCCTGACCTGATAGACCCACGATGGCGGTGGGTTGCAATGTGCGGACCAGGTCAAGAAGGTCTCCGTTGTGGTCGATGTCGTGTCGCTGAAAAGCTCGTTTGAAGGACTGAAGGTCAGTTCTCGACTTCCCAATGAGTCCCTTGCTGTCAGCCATGTATATGCTCTCCTTGGCCTCCGCCTCAGTAAGACCATGAATAGCTACAAAGCATTTCACGATCTGGTCGGCAACGCCCACTCCAGCGGACCCCCCTCCGACAAACAGCAGCTTGTGTTCGGTTGCCGGCACGCCCGAGAGTCTCACCGCGTTGAAGAACCCTGCGGCAACTACCGCTCCGGTTCCTTGGATGTCATCGTTGAAACAACGGAGCTTGTTCCTATATTTATCCAGCATTGCAAAGCAGTGGTCGTTGGAGAAGTCCTCGAATTGGAGCAGGCAATCAGGCCACCTCTCATTTATGGCGGAGGTGATCTCATCGAAGAAATTAAAGAAAGTATCGTCGTTGCACCTCTGCTGGCGAAGGCCCAGATACAGCTCGTCGTTCCGATAGGTTTCGTTGTTGGTCCCGACATCGATAGTGATGGGAAGAATATTCGCCGGATGGAATCCACCTGCTGCTACGTAAAGACTCAGCTTGCCAATGGGGATTCCCATGCCGTTAATTCCTAGATCACCCAGTCCTAGAATGCGGGACCCGTCAGTGATCACGATCACGTCGACCTTTCCGTCCTGGGATTCAGTCCAGTTCGCAAGTATATCGCGCACGCGGCCCATATGGCGAAGCGAGATGTACATGCCCTCAGCCTGCCTGAACTCGTGGTCAAACTGAATGCAGGCAGCTCCTACCGTTGGTGTGTAGATGATCGGCATCATTTCCTCAAGATTCTGGACCACTAGGTGGTAAAAAAGAACCGTGTTTCGGTTTCGAATGTTACTGAGGTAGATATGCTTGTCAACAGGATCAGCAAAGCGATTGTACTGCCGCATCGCCCGTTTTACCTGGAGCTCCAGAGTCTCGACATGTTCCGGCAACAACCCCTCAATTCCAATCTTACGCCGTTCGATATCTGAAAACGCCGTGCCCTTGTTGTAGATTGGCGAGTACAATATGACTCTCGACGAAATCTTCTTGTTGGATGGGGAATGCTCATTGTGCTCCACCACTGGGAAGTGATTAGGTCTGTCGATGGACTTCGAGCGTAGATGTACCTTGAACTGCGGCATTCTGAGAAATTTCGGCTTCCTAAATTTGCGACTTGTGGGGTCGATAGCGATAGGTTTTGAGATAACGTTCACAGAACACTCTTCGGTATTGAACGGGGCGAGACAAGCACTATGAGGTGTCCCCCGCCGGCGTGGATGTCCAGAAGGTGCATCGGGAACTGGGAAACAGCCTGGGGCTTCCAGGTCAACGGAGTGTCTATTGGTGAATCTCGCCCCCAGACGAAGCACACTCCTCCAACGACTGCAGCCCCCCACGAGGCGAATGTGGAGAAGCTGATGCATGTCACAATGCGCCCAGCGAAGGCAGGGCTTCTCACCAGCTGCTTAGACCGTTTCAGGTCACCACAGCCCAAGAGGCCAGACGTATTGCTACCCGCAACCCAGAGAGATCCCTGCACGTCCAGCACGCCGATGGCCTTCCTCCCAGCAGCTACAGCTGCGGGCTGGCTGTTGAAGGCGGCGAGTGCGATCTTGCAGGTGGACGTGGAAAGGAGGACAGTTCTCTGGTCCTCGACTTGATCCGCGTAACTGCCAAATAGCCATACATTGCCGCAGATGTCAGTGCACACGGTTCCATCCTCCCCGCATGCCACCAGACTGAATAGTAACGCGTCAGGTGGCGGTTCGTCGTAGTAGGACGCAGCCACGCAGCAAAACAGGGTGGATTTGTGGGCTGAAATGTGCACGGGCTCAGATTCAGGTGGCAGGCGGAGCTCGCGTACACGGCTATCATCCTTCCACATGGCCAAGGGCACATCAAGCGGCACTTCCAAAATAAACACCTGTGTTGGCAAGGTCACCCGGCGACTAGTGCTCAGCCCCAGAGCTCCGGCGTCAGCTCGACCCCACACGAACATTGCACCGTAGTGACTGACGGCACATACATGCTCACGGCCGACTGCTAGGTGCTGAATGGACTCGGACATGGCGAGACGGCGAGGAGTGGAAGCGCTTTTTACCGAACCCAGCCCCAGAGCGCCCTCTGCACTGCATCCCCAGGAGAATAGGTCGCCATCGGATGTCTTCGCCACAACAAAGCCGTCGCCTATAGCCACCTGCTCCACGTTGACAATAGAGTGTACCGCTCTGACAGACCCCAGCAGGTGCACTGCGCCTTGCCGTACTACAACCGACATGGAAGGTCCCGCAGCAACCCCCGCCACGTCAGTATCCGGAAGAGGGAGAAGCTGCAGCTGGTCCAGTCGAGGGAATGCCTCGGAAGGGTAGCCCGTGCAGCCGTGTTCGTTACGCCCGACCACCCAAGCGCTTTGAGTTGCACGCTGGGTTTGAGAGAAACGGGTGATCCTCGTCAGTACTGGCATATGGCCCAGATGGAAGGAACTAATACGGGACCGTTGAATGTGCAGCTTCAGGTCCACTGTCAGCGGTTGCAACCCAACGTACTTAAGATCTAGAGAGGGGTTCTTGAGCACTAGCTCATCGCAGACGGGAAAGTCCCAGAGTTCCAGTCCTAAGAGATGCTGTCCGATTTGGTCTACAATAGAACCAGCAGTCGCCCGCAACTTCAGGTTCAGTCTAGCCGCTTGGTTGGCCGCCACGTCCACCAGCAAAGCACATAGCTCAGGCATGCGCACCTCTCTAGCTAGCACCACCGCCATCATGGACTTTGCCGCCAATCCCTGTCGGCCAAAACAGATATCCGGGCGTCCCGACTGCCGCACGTCGAGAGCTATCGATGTGAGGAGAAGGCCTAGCGCACGGGAGTGAGTTAGTACGCCATCATTGGACTCCTTCAAGTCCGATACCGCAGTAGTGAGCTTGGGGGGTGGAGCGCTGGACCTCCGACGATGGATATTTGGCTTTGTCAGGCGTCGGGATCGGCGCCTGACGGGCCGCTTTTCCTCGAGGGCGTCTACATGTACACGGAATATCAGCCACAAGGATTCGGCAAGGTAGAACTGCGAGAGCAGCCTCATCGGCACTAGGTGGTTATTGGTGTAGTCGCTAAGTAGAGACGCTACAGGGACCAGGTGGTTGAACAAGTGAGACAACGCTGTCTTGGCGATGATGATGTCATCAAGACCTGGAGGGTTGACAAACCAGTCAACGATGATGTGCAGACAAGTTTGCAAGGACATGAACGCCCGAACATACCGAATGTTGCCAAGGGAGTGGCAAGGCATCACAGGTAGCAGCTCGAGGAAGCAGCCCTGCTTCGACTCCGACACGCGGGGAGAGTCGCCCGTGAGCTCGTGTTCGAATCCAGGCGGACGCCAGAACTCCAACCTTTGATTCAGAACGAGGATCTTCGAGACGATAGTGTCAGATGTCAAGTTCGCAGCGGAGATCACACGTTTGATTTCTGACGAAACGTAGAGATGCAAGTGTTTGAAACCCTTGGCGCTCAGGGGGACAGCTCGTTGAGGACACCCCATCCACTGGTTGCACTGGTGGCCTTCCTTCAATGGCTGTTCATCGGCGAATTTCCGATGTTCGTATTGAACTGAGAGGCGTCGGCTAAAACTACCTCTTCGAGATTGTTGGGCAGGTGGCTTGTGCAGAAGGTTATACAGCTGGTTCTCCATGCTACCCCGGTCATCAATGACGACGCTGGGATCGTGCATTAAAAGCCGATACAGGCATTGTTTATTGAGCTCTACACCCAGATAGTGAGCCAGGCACTGCGCGAAGCAGTATGGCCGTCTGGGTGGCTCCTCCAGCAGTCTATCCACCGTGTCGGGGCAGAAGGTTAAAACGGGCAAGAACGTGACGCATACGATGACATCGAGCCACAGGGCCACAGAAAGGCTCTCTGCGGCGGAATCCAAGTTGGGGTCCTGCGTCACATCATTGCTGAACATCTGATACATGACTACCTCCAGCACAGACGTCACCACGTTATGCCAATCTGCTTCGCGTGAACGCGTTGCTTCCTGCAGGGCGACCTTCTTTATGGCCTTCGTAACGATTTGACAGGCCAGTAGCTCCTTGAGATACCGCTTGGCGCAAGGTGTTCCCTTGACTCCGTAGGACAGGTCGCTGGTCAATAGCAGGTACAATTCCCATATCGTCCAGCTCTCATGGAGGCCGTGATGACCAACGATTTCAGAGAGGCTTCCGGGGCCGAGTTCACTTATAGGTAGCTTCAGCAACGCCTCCACCAGTGTTACCAAAGCAGCAGGCAGATGCCCGCACGCAACAGTCGTCGCGCTCTCGGAAACCGAGATGTCGAAGCTGCATACCGCCGGGAATATAACGTACTCGGGACCCCACAGAGAAGGCTGCCAAAGAGGACCTCCCCAGCGACGCCGTTCTCGAGTTCGTAGAGTTGACAGCTCCGATGAGGTTGGAGGTCCCTTGACTGTGTATATGACAACGTTGTGCCCCAGTAACTCCACCGTCGTCTCGAGATGCCGTTCGACCGCCTCACAGAAGTCATGTTCTAGGATTGGAATGAAGAGTTCCACGTCGTCGACTGGCTTGTCCAGATCCCGCGCCAGCACCCGTGCCAAATCGAGGTGGAACTCGACGATCCGAGGGCATTTCTGAAGCTCCCGTGCACAGACCCCCTCAGGAGTAACGTGCACGACGAAGGGTCTCACGCGAGGTAGTGCCTTCGCAAAGGTCTCCAGATCATCCGCAGAGGCAGGCCTTCCGCCCATGCGATACCGATACACCCAGTCAATATACCCGGAGCGCAGGAGAGGCTTCTCTGGCAGACGAATCCAGGAATCGTCGACAGAGATCGACTTGATTAAGGCCCTGCTCTGAGTGGCAGCACCGCCGTGTACCCACATGTTTCAGATTGCTTTGGAACTGCTCTGACGACGTAGCGCAGACGTCTGCCGGAATCCCTACAGACATGAAGCACACAGCGACGGCGTCTTCTGCTGAGAGGAACGGAGAATCGCCTACAATAACACGCGGAGAGAAAAGCGTGCTGACTCCATTGGTGTTAGGTACGCAGGGGAAGAGTCCAGCATCGTTAGACCACCCGCAGAGTACTTCATACTGCTTGCGAGTGAACTGCACCGGAAGACTGGGGACGACCTTTTGGAGCGATTCCATATCTACAAGAGGGCACGCATGCACGCGAACGCCGTTACGGTCCATGGCGACATGCAGCGCAGACGGTGGGCGGTCGCGGTCAAAGAGCAGCCGCTTCCCAGAGAGAATCTCCCTTCGAATTCGGTTCCAGTGCGATGTCGAGTCCACACGGCGAAAGACGACACCAGCCAGTTGGAAGCCCAGGCGGCCGCAGTTAAGCAGTACCTGCGCGCCTCCAGTGGCCTGGTTCCGTCCGAGCTCCCGGAGCGTGCGCGTATAGGCGGGTTTGGTGGTGGTCAGGTTGGAGCGAGATAAGGAGTGGGATAAGGAGCGCTTAGGCGACTCCAGATCAAATGACGATGGTGGCGCCAGCACCGTGGCAAGGGCCTTCCTGCCTAAGGGGGAACTAAGAAGGACGGCCACCACCACGGTGAGCCACTCTAGATCCTCCCCAATGACAGCAAGTCTAGTCGTTTCCAGCACTAGATGCGCCAGGAGCTCCTTGGCGAGAGACGCAGGCAAGACGGGTCTCTCCAAAGCCGCGTCGATAGCGGCGCGTGCCTCGACGCAGCTCTCCCTCGCCGCCAGCCACTCCCGTAGCCAAGGACGCGTGGGAATCGCTCTAAGAGTGTTGACGACGGCGTCGAACTCATAGGCCCTATCCTCAAGCCCTCTGCTGGAGTATATCAGCCAGTTGAGTGACTCCTGACATATAGTGCTATGGCCGAGAGAAACTGCCTCCTGCAGCATCTGCGTAAAGTCGACGACGTACATTTCCTCCTGATCGGCAACTCGAGACTCTGCTTGAGCGCGCGCCGCCAATGCAAGTAACGGCTCCGGGATATTAAGGGCGCGGGCAGCTTGCGAAGACCTCCACCGGATCTCAAATACACCACGTGCGGCAACGTCAACAGGTTGGGAATACGTACAGCCCATCTTTCTCAGGAATCTTGGATTTTGTTAAGTTACCATCACCGCGGAGCACAGCATGCACAGGAGGGAGGATGGGGCGGCCGGCTGGGGTCCTCGTACCATGCGCTGTCCTCAGATTCGGAGGTCCAGACTGACGATCGTAACGATCGACGACGCGGCAGTAACCATTCGAACAGCCGACCGCTGTTACGGTCATGGTCGCCGCTAGAACGCCGACCTACTGTAGATAGTCTGAGTGTCTCGAACACTGGCGGCGGAGGCGACTCAGACACCGTATTTTCGCTTTCGGTTTCTGCCTCTGAACATTCAGAAGGTACCCGTGTTTGATCTCCTGGGAGGTATGGTAGTGACAAGGAAACGCTCTGCAGCAGATCAGGGTTAGGTCCCTTTTGCTGACCCAGGTTAATGAGCACATCGTAGAACTGCGTGAGCGTTGCCGTGATTTTTCACCTCTTTGGGTTGCCAGAGGTTAAGAACTCCGTGCTCCATGCCCAATGACGGGGCGTCCTCACTTGAGCTGGACTCCTCCTCCTCGTACAGGATCCGAAGGCCCTCTAAAATGGCTCTTCTCTTCAACAACTCATCCTTCGCGTCTTCAATGTCTTTTGCCCAGCACGATTCCACAATGGTTACTACGCAAAAACCAATGAGAGACGATACGGCCATCAACGCCACCGCCATTTCAAAACTATCGTCAGGGTCAGACCAGTTACCGTCCGTAGTTGCACTCGCGCTGTGCGAGGCTCTCAAAGTGTAAGGAAACGGGGTGGTGTCAGCGTTGACGCCGACAAGCAAGAGGCACCAGACGCGCCGTTGCATATATTCGAGGAAATAATCCTCGATGCCCATGCGGAGAAGGCTCTTCGGCCGGCCAGAGGACTCTCCTGGGAGGACGCTGGATACACAGGTGACGGAGTCTGTCGCTGCCTGCGTGGCGTCACGGTCGGAGTTCGAGCGGCACATCGTCAAGTTGACTGATGCCGTTCTCCAAGGACGTGAGCGTGATGTCGTGGAGGCGGTGTACCGAATTATCAACGATACTTCCCTCAGCACTGCGTCGAGAGCGTTGGCTGTGGAAGCATTGGTTGATGTGGGAGACGTGCACTATCCAACGCTGGCTGTGCTTGCTGGACACAGACTACTCAAGCTTCTGGTATCGCAAGTCAAAAGGCCATCACTCTTCCTGGGTCGCCAAGCTGACATCAAGGCGTGGCAGGAGACCGCTGCGAAGGCCATACTTCACTGGAGCCAGCAACACAGTCGTTGTCGGACGACCGAGGCTAGGGCATTTGCTGCTGCAGCGCAATCTATGCGCGCAGGAAACACGGCTATCTCCAACCGTGCGGCAAAGGCCCTGTCTCACCCCGCCACTGCAGATCCAACACCCGCGAGCCGAGCGCGAGTACGGAATCCGGCGGAGGTCATCACGGAGGTGGAATCTTTTTTGCGAAGTGCTTTCGTTGGTTCAGAGGAGCAGAGGCAAGCCAAGGGAAGATATCTAGGAAAACGCTTACAGATGGCTGCCAACCTGTGTCTGGACAGCGACGACATAGCCCAGTTCGAAACCGTCTCGCGGTTGACAGAACAGCTGAACTTTGCGATGTCCAGGCCCGCACTGGAACCTCCCGAAGCCTCTGACAGTCCACGCCGAAACGTACCCAGCCCATCTGTCCGACAGGCGTCACGTGGTGCTCTAGGAAGCCAATGTGCCCCCCCTCACTCACAGAGGTCAACGGCAGGACCTGCTGCACCGGCAGGACCTGCTGCACCGGCAGGACCTGCTGCACCGGCAGGACCTGCTGCACCGGCAGGACCTGCTGCACCGGCAGGACCTGCTGCACCGGCAGGACCTCCTGAACCGGCAGGACCTCCTGAACCGTCAGTGTGCGATTCCGCGTTACATGATCCGTTTGCGATCGTGGATGAACCTGTATTGGATCCGTTTGCGATCGTGGATGAACCAGTATTAGACCCTTTCGTACGTAGAAGTATGGGTGCCGAAATGATCGAGGGTAGCAGTCCAAGGGCATCGGGGTCATGTCCTTCTGCTGGGAGGTCGTCTGCTGCATCTTTGGTGGAGATGTGTGGGCTATTGAGTCCGTTCTCTGAGACTCCGTCGAGGTCTCCGCAAACACGTCCTTCGTCCAGACCGAGCAGAACGGTGGCATCGCCTCCTGCACGTCCTATCGGAAGCATCGTGCAGCGGGCGCAGAGGCGTTCGCCAACTACTCCTCGGACACCCACTATACATCAACCCGATCTTTCAGCACCCGCCTCCTATGCGGCAAGCCCTGCATCCAACCCTGTATCGAACCCTGTATCGAATCCGGTCTCTAACCCTGTGTCCAACCCCACATCGAGACAGCCAGCGGTGGAGTTGGACGCCACGGTAGCCTCGTCGGGGTGGCACCCTTGTTATGACGTGCCCGCGGCGATGGCGGAATCAAGAAAACGTGTCGCCAAGGACCCCTTCTCCAGCTGGAAGTCGTCACCCGTAAGAAACGAAGGCAGGACTCTGCAACAGGAAGCCGTGGTGGGCCAACTGAAGCGGGAAATGAGCGAGAAGGAGTCTCTTTTGAGGGAGGCGCTGGCCAGCCTTGACGCGCTGAAGTCCGATATGACTTCACTGCGGCTGCAAATGGCCCAGAGTAAGCAAGGGGTGGAACGCGAGCTATGGATGGAAGAGCAGCAACGTTCTCAATGTTTGCAAAAGGAGCTCGACGGTGTGGTCGCCACAGTAGCTGTCCAACAGGAAAGGATTCATGATCTCTCCTCTGGTTACACACAAGCTACCAAGGATCTCGAGAAGTTGCGACGTATCGTGGGGAATCAACGCAAACCACCGACAGCCAATGAGCGGCGCGGAATCCAGCCCCGTGGCGCCTCGCGTGCGTCAACGCATCGGAGCCCAGCACGTCTGAATGGAGGTGACCCCGCAGACGTAGCCCTGTACCATGTGACTCCGCGAAAGGAACCTCCACCATTACGATCTGCGTCTGCCGCGTCTCGCCCTCTGGAGCGCGTCGCCTTGCGACAGACTGGTGCGACGAGGGTGGCTACCGAGAGGGTGGCTACTGAGAGGGTGGCTACTGAGAGGGTGGCTACCGAGAGCCGGTGCGGTCCGCCACTGATCACAGAAGCCACATCATTGGAAACGGGTACACTGGACAGGTGAGTTATACAGCCTTAATTCACGCAGTCTATTGCGGTTATTGCAGCGCGATTCAGGAATACTGTACCGTGATCAAGCTCTGGAGATTGGCTTGGCTCTGGAGAGACGTGAAATGGCCTTCGTCATACATCTCTACCTCGGCAATCTGACTCCTTCACCGTTTTCGTCGTTGCAAACAAATCTGGAATCGCAGAACCCAGATAGCGTACCATGGGAAGCTGTAGACAACCCCACGTACATCCCTCCTCATGGGCAGGTCCGGCAGACTTTCATTGTGAAATCTCTGGCTCCGTTCGACTTTCTGCCCATCTTTCGCATCGCATTCGTTTTTTCAGATGCCACCGCATTCAGACTATCGCTGCACATGCCACTGGCGGTTTCTCGGTTTCTAGAAGGCTGGGCACTGGACTTACAGGAGATCGCTGTTTTGTGGGAGAGCACCAAGTTCCGGCTCCGCCATAGTGAGCGGCCCTTGCCTGCCAAACACAGCTACCGTGTGCGTGCCGTTACGGCGCGACCTAGAGTCTTTGCTGGCCATTGCCCAGTGCGCGAGCATGTCGGGAGCGCTCCTGCTGCATGAGGGCGTAGACGACAATGAGACCTTGGTTTTTGTTGGTTGCTATCCACCATCAGACGTGGATTACGTGGAGGTTTCTGCCGTCATCGCGAAAGTTCGATTGTGCTCGGGTCGCAAACTGCGAGTGGATGTGCGTTCAGACTCTCAGGTCCTTGCTACGGCCACATCGAAGCTTCTGTCATTGTTACTTGGTCTACCTCCTTCATCGTTAACCAGTGTGTACTAATTCAATTTACCGGCAAAAATGCCTTCCTTCACGGATATCTTTCTTCCTTGGAGGCAGAAGATACAGGAGACGGAACCGGCCAAAGAAACCACTTATCCCTGTGTATCGGTGCCGCAAATGACAGCAACGATTCTCCAACCTGTAAAGAGCTCCCGGGCTGCCGTCGTCAACCCCGCGTTGGTCTCGCACTCCTACCCTCCACGTTACTACCCCAGCCGCCCACCTTCCAAGCATGTGGCCCAGAGACCAAACAGGCAGGTGCCGCTTGTCGTGCCCCCGCCCCGCAACGAAAGCAGACAGGTAGTGGCAGGGCCGATGAAGTTCCAAGCCAAGGATATTCCTACCCTGCGCCCGTTATGGCCTGAGAGAGCGCAGGTGGAGAGCCTACGCACGGAGTTGGGCCAGCTGGAGAAGAAGGTCGTTGCAGCTGCGGACCGGCAGGAGTTGTCGGAAAGAGAAGACATCTTCTGGAAAGAGAAGACATCGAGCAGCCTGAACCGTCTCCAGTGCTCGCTGGGTGACGTGACCGGCACTGTGTCTACTCATACCGAGCGTCTGGTGGACTTGGAGAAGATGTTAGATATGCTGCCAGCCTTCCGCGGCGGAACCTCTGAAGAGAAGTACGAGATGGTCGATATCGCGGTACAGCAGCTCACCAACAAGGTCGAGTGCCTGCTCTCTAACATGTTTGCCGAGAAGGAGACCAACCACAAGCTTTTGGAGATCCTCAAGAAGCAATACGAGGAAAGCGTAGGCCAGGAGGCCAAGATTGTAGCGCTGAATGAACAGCTGGAGCGCTACCAGGCGCAAACACTTCCCAAGTTGGAGGTTGTCGACCGCGCTCCCGTCTCGGACATGCGAGTGTTTGGAGGCGGGTATGTGGAGAAGAATCGTTGTACCCGCTCATTTTCGCGGGTCGCAGACAACATCTTGCTGTTCGGCGTGCTATCCGTGGAGGGCTCAGATTCCGCAGATGCCAGCCTGGAACTAGCCCAACATATTCAATGTGAGAACTGTCAAGTGTGGACACAGGTGGGAAGGTGAGCAATCACGACGAGTTGCTCACCCTGCCTTTCTCGGGAATGGATGAGCTGGGCGCTGACGTCCGGGTGAGTGTAGCATGGGGAACTCGGAGCGGCAGTACGGTCGTTCTAGCGTCTCTGGGTCATTGCAGTGGTCGGGTGGTCTCATTCTCGGATGTCGAAGGTTTGGCGATGATGAGAGACGACGGTCGAGTGGAATCGTCCTCTCGTAAGAGCCCACCCAATCCTCAAATGCAGCCTATCAAGCGGGTGTTGTCCCTCCATCTCCCGACTTCCAAGTGCATAGATTTACTTCACCTGGTGGGATTGCTGTCCTTGGGAACGCTGCCTTCTGGGAAGCACACGACGACGCCGCATTCGAGGTTTTCATGCGGCGCTGCAACAAGACGGACACCGTTTTCAACTTTAGGTGTGAGGACGCCGAAGGCAGAGAGACGATGGCTGTTGTTGTCCGCATGCAATGACATGAAACGGAATTGGCGAATAACGCCGAGATGGACTCCAGAAAGTACTCGCGTGATCGCGACAGCCGGGCCAACGGTGATCGCCCAAGTGGAAGCTACCGACGCCGCAGTCCTCCGAGGGGGTCGCGGGAAGACAGGCCTAGGCACTGGAATGACCGTGTCGCCATGGACCGGCGCTACCGCACCCCCGAAAGGCAAACGAGTCCTGAAAGGTATTGGCGGCGGAGCCCTCCACGAAGGGCTCGTCCAGAGAAGGTTCTAGCTCGGCTCGACGTCACCGCGGAGCATAACATGCTCTCTATACAGTCAACGCCTGTGGGTGGGTTTTCACAGAGGTTGGACGGTAACGTGACGTTCGACGACTGCAATAAGGCAACATTCGTGGAGCCAGAGCTGCCCCTCCTCTATAAACTCGCTCATCGATTCACACCTTTTGATAAGGCACCAACCAGGGCGGATTTGGACCACGTCGTTACGGCTATGGCGCACGAGCCTGCCACTAGAGGCGACGTGGTGGATTATGAAGACGCGGGGAACTGCGTATCTTCTTACGACGTGGTCAGTTTCAGGAACAACATCAACAAGATATGTACTGCCTGGGCATGTCTTTCTGATACGTGGCATGTGGGCGTCGTCCGTGTCGGTCTTGACAAGGAGGGCATGGTGACTTCAGTTCCGACTGATGTTTGTCGCTCCGTTATCTTCTTGGACGTTCGGGACATCCGAGAGGAGTCCTCGTTCTTCCAACCCGAGGTGCACTATGCCGCCTTTATGTTCGAGCACGTTTGCACTGGAGGCGACATGGATCGCTTCAAACATCCGCTTGCGCAGGCAGCTCGTGACCGCCGAAGCTACCCTAAGTACCAGCAGTGTTACAATGGTGTCTACAGCGTCAACATGGCCTTTGAGAACAGCGCGAGCGCGGAGGCGGAGCCCCTGAGGCTTCTTATCGGCGCTGAGATCGACTGTTTTGATTCCGAGACTGGAGAGCCACTGGAGTTGAAGACAGCGTCGTTTAAGCCCTCTTCTGCAGAGCCGCAGGATATTCAGGGGTGGGATGCAGGGGCTGGATAGACACAGGCGGCGCTATTGTCGGTACTACGTACAGTCGAAACTGGCGGGCATCCAGAAGATCTTTGTTGGTCACCGTGACCCTTCCTTCGAGTTACGCAAAACCGAGTGGTTAGCACTGGACTCCCTACCCGATAAGTTCTCGGAGTCGTGGGTATGTGACGAGTATCTCTACGTTCCTTGATCCCTTCCAGACTCCCCAGTCGTGTTTTGGCTTCCTGCGGACTGTGGTGGACTTTCTGCGGCGGGAAGCGCCCCTGGATGAGCCCGTCGTGCTCCAGAAAAAGAAGGCCGGAAAGCAAATCACTCCGAATAATACCTACAGAGGGCAGCTGCTCCTGACCCCCGACGCATCTCAACAGGGCCGCGCGTTTCACCGCAGGGTGCAGAAGATTCTGACGAGTTCCAACTTACGTGCCTAGTTTCCAACGATTCACTGCGTCAGCTGGCTTGTTCACTGATCAGCTCCCTAGCCCGCGCACACAGCACATCCCGTAAGGATTCCCTTTCGGCACGAATGCGCACCGTACCTTCGACGATCTCGGAGCCCAGACACTTGTCTGTCTTGTCTTGAGCGAACGCCTTAACAAGGGGTTCGAGCTCAAGTTCTGTAAGTCCTAGGGATTCAGCGAGCGGCGCGGCGTCGAGCTCCTCGTGCATCCGGTAGAAAGTCTCAAAAACTAGGTACTGTGCTTGAGCTCGCAGATGGACCATAAGAGGAGCAATGAAAAAGTCTTGATCCAAGGTGGCTCTCAGGAAGCTGAGGGAGTTCTCAAGACTGTGCTCCGAGAACAGCGCCAGAAGGAACTGTGAGTACGGGTCGGTGTGCTTGAAAGACACACGGGCAGCCAATGCAGCAACCGCTGCACGCTGGTGGGGTTTCTTGCGGAGGAAGAGCACCAGAACGGCGTAGTACTGGGTTAGATGCGGAGCGTAGTACTCCACTGTTTTCAGGTTGCGCTCGTGTACCAACACGTCCAGTAGGTCTATCCATTCACTCAGTTCGGGAATCTGCACCTTGAAGCTGGAGGAAGCCACATAGCGAGGAAGGAAGTAGCGAAAAGAGGCCCATATCGCCCAATGCAGCAGCCACGTCTTAGCCTCAACCGCCTCCAGATTCCGTACAGACGGAGTTGACTGCAGTTGCATGTCTACAGAAGCCTCCAACTTGACAAGAACTCTAGCGATGGAATGCGGAGACGCAGAGTCGGCCTCGTGGCAGGCTTTTGAGTGCGAGGCAGCCTCCAACAGCTGGGAGGGGTCTCCGAGCATGGGCAACGAGGCGACCAGGTATCCCCAGTAGAGCTGCTGCTCCGTATAAACGCTGACCTCGTCCGTGATATTTTCAAGCACCACGAAGATGGCGAAGTCCAGCCATTTGCGCATTACGGAGTACTCACCGCGCTGATAGAAGAGTCTGACCCACTTCGTGAACACGTCGAGAATCTCCACGCCGAATGGAGGAATCTTCTCGGAATTACTCCTAGCCCAGTCGGCCACCCACGATGAGAGCGGCTTGGGACCGCAACTAGCCGTCCGCATGGACATGCAGGCCTTCAGGAAGGGGCCAAGCTGGGCCTCAAGCGGCTCGATGGACTCCGACGCAGCTTGGAACCTTCGTTCCGCTTCCTTATCAAACGGCACGCCGTACTCCGCATAAAGGGAAGACGGAAACGATGTCAGGGCCAGAATTTGCGTAAGCGTCTCCTGCGCCTCCTCTGTGGTGACAACGCCAGAATTGCGAAGCGCCAATGTCAAAGGCAGCACGAGCTGGTGGTCAAGGCGGGACACGAATTGATCTGCGAGCCGCAAGCCACACTTCGACATAATGACGATTTTGAGACGCGTCTTGCAACTGAGCGGGTTTCTGTGGCACCTGACCACGCTGGCGTCCATGGTCGCATGTCCTTGGACCAAACCAGAGGAGTCCTTTGGTGCGGACGTGCTTTTAGACCTGGTTACCAAGGACTTCTCCGCTGTTCAGTACTACGGACCGGTCCCGAAGTCACCTCTGCCTGTAGTTGGCGTCGCAGGCCTAGTTGTCCTTTTCACGTCGCACTCGATGGCGGCGCTGTTTGTTGGTCGATGCCTTATTCTGGATCGGTTCGGCTCAGCGATCGCGGCTGTGAGTAAAGCGCTGCGCGCGTATTCCTTTTCTTCATCCGCCGCTTTCGAACTCGCAATGACGAGCTGTTTTCATATGACTTACTACTCCTCCCGCCCACTTCACAACGTCTTCGGCGCTATTCTCAGTATGCACGGTTGGGGACACTTCGTCTCGTACGTCCGGCGGCCCTCTCACGAATGTGCAGTCAAGGCCATAACGTGGTGTTCTCTGGTCGCCGCCTTCATCCGAGTAGACCAGGCACCCTCCACGCTAGCGATCTGTGCTGTAATCTTTTTGATCAGCGGACTTGCGCCATTTCGCGCGGCAGCAAGCCACTGTCTCGTGTTGGGGGTTGTGGGCGTAGCGCTGGACACTGTGTACTGGTGGGGCACGCCGCATCACGTTCTGCCAGTGGTTATGCCGGAGCTACAGTCGGTGCTATTCAACCTTCGCGGGTCTTCAGAGTGGGGGACCTCGGCCTGGTGGTGGTATGGTGCTAAGATGCTGGACATGCTGGACCCGATTTCTCTAGCAAGCCTCGTTCTCAGTCTGCCCCAACTCAGCCGAGACTTTCTAAGCGTACCCAACCGCCTTTGGTTAGGGCTCCCGCTTCCAATCTCGGTGGTGCTCCTCTTTGTACCTCTCACGTCTATAGCTGTAATGTCGTTTCTTCCACACAAGGAAGCTCGATTCGTCTTTCCCCAGTTGATTCAGCTCGTTTCCATTGCTGCCATTACACGACCTGTCATAGCATGGCCTCTGGTGCTGCTGGGCTTGGCGAAAACCGCCCTCAAAGTCGTTTGCTCCGTCTTTGCCTACCCTGGAGGGTGGGCCGTAGCCGCACTACTGGGTGCCGAAGGAAGATCGTACTTCCGAATCCACAGATGGGTGATTCGGGTCCTGGCAGCGTTGAATCTGATTCAATGGAAGGACTGGGCGTATCTTGAGCTACAACCAGCAGCTCCGCCTAAACTGGCGGTGCTATCCAGAGACGCCGCAGCCACAGGCGGCATTCGCTTCCTCCTTGAGGGGATACCATACGTGATTGAGAGCCCCCTGTGCGACCCGAAGACGCTTATGGAAGGGACAGCGCCGAATTTCTTGTTTGAATCTCCTGACCTGTGGGCAGCGTGCGGAGATGCGGACTGGGTTCTCGGCCCGTGTGCACCTCCTAATTTCATTCAAGTAGCCGACGTTCCCGTTTTCGATGGACTCGATTTCATATCTCTGACCATAAAACTGAAGTCTGCCGTGAAACTGTACGTGAAGCGCACCAGTGCATCAGCGCGTGAACCACAGATACGCCCGGATGCAAGGGGATTTAATCCATCTGCCACTGACCAACAGCTGCCAACCTGAATGGATTGCATGAGCGGCCCTTGAATACGAGCATTGCGACATCCATTTTGATTACAGGTTAAAAATTCGTTCCTAAACAGCAAAGCTGGACCAGTGTGTGATACGGTCAGAATCTGGGCTGCAGGTCCTCAGGGATGTTTCCTGCCGTCCACTTCTGAGGGTTGTACTCCCATCCTTCTTGCTGCTTTTTGAGTAGCTCCTTTTGCTCCTCGGAGGCTGGACTCTGGGGACCCAGCAGGTCGAACTGAAACTGTACAGCGGCTTGGCCAGTCTGCCCGCCAACGAAGTTGGATTGCGGTGGTGATGCTTGGTTGGTTCCCGGCTGGCCGAAGCCTCCTGGCTGGCCAGTTGCTGTTTGTCCAAAGCCTGCTGGTTGTCCAAAGCCTCCTGGCTGGCCAGTTTCTGTTTGTCCAAAGCCTGCTGGTTGTCCAAAGCCTCCTGGTTGGCCAGTTGCTGGTTGTCCAAAACCTCCTGGCTGGATAAAGTTGGATTGTGGTGGTGATGCTTGGTTGGTTCCCGGCTGGCCGAATCCTCCTGGTTGGCCAGTTGCTGATTGTCCAAAACCTCCTGGCTGGATAAAATTGGATTGTGGTGGTGATGCTTGGTTGGTTCCCAGCTGGCCGAATCCTCCTGGTTGTCCAAAGCCTCCTGGTTGTCCAAAGCCTCCTGGTTGTCCAAAGCCTCCTGGCTGGCCAGTTGCTGTTTGTCCAACGCCTCCTGGTTGTCCAAAGCCTACTGGCCGGCCAGTTGCTGTTTGTCCAAACCCTCCTGGCTGGCCAGTTGCTGTTTGTCCAAAGCCTGCTGGTTGTCCAAAGCCTCCTGGTTGGCCAGCTGCTGGTTGTCCAAAACCTCCAGGCTGGATAAAATTGGATTGTGGTGGTGATGCTTGGTTGGTTCCCGGCTGGCCGAATCCTCCGAATCCTCCTGGCTGGCCGAAGCCTCCTGGCTGGCTAGTTGCTGTTTGTCCAAAGCCTCCTGGTTGTCCAAATCCAAATCGCGAGTCTCCATTTTGGTTGATGCCTTGCATAGAGACTCGCTGTCTAAGCACTGTTGCCTTCTGCTCGTCGAGGTCCCTCTTCAGCTCATCCATAATACGTCGCAATGAAGTTAAACTGGGCAACTGACGCTTGCGGTTCGGCGGTAGCTGCTCACAGAATCCCAGCACGTTCATCTCGTTTGTCAGCCGCTGCTCAAACCGATCCGTCGCGATAACCTCCAGTTCGAAGGGAGACTTCGCTGCATAATCAACAAGTCGGGCCTCCTCTAAGGACATCTCCACACCATTGATCAAAGGTTCTCCATGCTGGAAGATTGGCGAGAGTTTCCAGGCCACCGATGGCCACGTCGAGAGAAACCGGAGCATGTCGTCACTGACATTGGCTCCCTGGCTCATAGAGCCATTATGTCGATTAGGAGGTGGTTGAGAGCTCTGGGCCCTCCTATTGGGTTCGTGCACAAAGTTGCACCGGTCTCCTTTCTTGCAGCCGCCCTGGTAGTGATAGAACTTGCAGAGCTGGTCTCTCGGAGGCATTAATGCGCATTTGCCGGCTAAATGCGCAAAGAACTCACTGTGGTTGCCGGCGTAGGCAGACCCTCCCGCCTTTAACCGCAGATAGCACCTTTTGTAGCGGAGCTTCCCTACGACATGTTCGATTTGCCCGAGAACAATCGCTCAGTGGAGCTGACCGCCGACTTGGCGGCCCAAATCGAAAGAACCCTCAAGCTGGAAGACTTCGTGACGTTCTACGGGCTCAGAATGAAGTGCCAGTCGGTACAACCAGTCCACAGGTTGACCAATTCGGGTGCAGCGCAGGTAGTGTGCGCAGGTATGCAAGAATGCGCTCTTGTCGACGATGAACTGCAGCTGTGCTCGAACTTCGAGCTGGACGCTCTCCACCCTGATGAGGGATCTCTTCTGCAGGTGAAGGCCAGCGCCGTCGCCGAGTTTCCTGGCTTCACCGTGCAGTCAAAGGGCACTTGTTTTCAAATGAAGCTTTTGCAGTCCCCAGACATCAACGAGGCGTTGGAGAGATGCGATGGGGATGAGCAGTGCGCAGGTCTTCATGTCTCCATCGAGAAACCCAGACGTCAGATAGTCAGCACATGTCATAAGGTGACTCAGGAAGAAAACGAACGGGTAAAAAGCTTGAATGTTAGGCATTCAGAATTCTGCACTTCTGGCACGCTTTCTAGTGGTGAAAGACTCTAGTAAAAGGACTGAGGAAGCAGACCTGTAAACCCACACAAAAACCAAATATTCAAAAAAAATACCGATAATATTAAATGCTGCGACGATCAATTTGCACCTTGGGATCCTTGGCACTAGCAGCCGCCGCAGCAGCACAGCCAAGGCTAGACTTGTTTCTGGTCCAGGACCTCTCCTACTCCTTCGCAAATGACTTGAATGTGTTAGAAACAAAGCTGCCCGAGTTATTGGATTCTATAAAAGAGGACTACCCTGGTTCTAGGTTCGGGCTGGGTTCCTTTGTTGACAAGCCTGTTGAGCCTTTTGGTTACTCAATTTCAGAGGATTACTGTTACCGACTGCATTACTCGCTTCGCGATCTGAAGGACATAGCAGACCTGCCGTCCGTCCTCAGCTCACTTGAGACATACTCAGGCAATGACTGGGAGGAGAACCAACTTGAAGCCTTACTGCATGCTGTTCGGGCAGTAGAGACTGGGTGGAAGTTTGAGGAGGACCGGGTTCCTATTCTCATCGTTTCGACGGATGCGGGCTTTCACAGAGCAGGCGACGGCATGTCAAAGGCTCAGTCTGTTTCCTGGACAGGCAACTCCGGAGGGTATGATGTCGACTGTTTAGGCGAGGACTACCCCTCTGTATCGCAGGTGGCTCAGGCCATTAACGAGAAGGATGTGAAAGTCATCTTCCTGGTGTCTCCAGATCTTGTGCCCTATTACGAGAAGGTGAAAGATGACATGGGCGTCGATGGCGTCGTGATGGACCTGCAGACGGACTCGTCCAACATAATTAGCGCGGTTCGTTCCGCACTCGACCACCTGAAGGCTACCGCGCTGTTGGAGCACGCCCCACTCAAAAATGCACATGGCTTTGGCGAAACCGCTGCTAGGACCATACGATCGAGACTGGCCAGCGAGGCAGGGCAGCTTGCCGCCGAGCATGAGTTGAACTCCACGGGATTCACTGACGAAGAGCGGCAGCAGCTGGAAGCGAACGCCCGAAAGTGGAAGTCTGTGCGGAAGGTGGTACGAGATCCTCAATCCGTCCAGTCCGTACCGAAGGTCACACTGGACGATAATGGCAGGCGTATGCTGAACTGCCCTGTGGTGGCGAAGAAAGATATCCGCTTTGAAGTGGTTCTGGCCCAGGACGCTTCGGACTCATTCGGGGATGATTTGCCTAACATCCAGAAGAATGTCCCAGAGGTTTTTAGATTTATTCAAGAGCAGTACCCTGACTCGAGATTCGGACTTACAGCTTTTGTTGACAAGCCTACTGCGCCCTTCGGATATGCAGAGGCCGGAGACTACTGCGCCTCTATGCGAGTCGGCCTCACGGCCCAGATAGACAAAATACAGAGGTCTGTTGACACGCTTGTCGTTCGTTCAGGTCGGGACTGGAAGGAGGCTCAGTTACACGCCCTGATGCACTCCGCCTATACTAAGAAGGCCGGGTGGAACTTTGACAACGACTACTACCAGACCTTCCGCATAGTCGTGGTGTCCACAGACGCAGGTTACCACAAAGCTGGAGAGTCGGACCTCCCTCCAAACAATGGGGATCGCAGCCAGGACTGTGAAGGCGAGGACTACCCGTCCATCGAGCAGGTCCGAGATGCTCTGATCTACTTTAATATTTACCCCGTATTCATGGTTACCGAGCCGGTGAAAACCATCTATGAGGATTTGCTGAATCATCTCAACTTGCCAGGCGTGGTGGTCGAGATTGACGACAAATCGGAAAAGTTCGAGGAGGCTCTGATTTCCGCGCTGAACAACGTCTGCCACGCCTACTTCCCGAGTAAACCCGTCTCTTTGGAGGACCACGCCTGTTGTGTGCAAGATACTGGTTGTGGGTGCGGCGGTTGCGGTGGCGGAGAGGGCGTTAACATATACCTCGCCCAGAAACCGAAGTTCATGAAACTGATTGTCGAGAACTGATTTATGGATCTTTTTCTAGTAGTCGGCATTCCCGCGCCGTAACGTACATGTATCTACAGACGCCTCGCAGGAGGTTTAGCACTGAAGTGTGCACTTTGGGGATGAACGCCTCCCGAATAAAAACCTTGCCAGACGCACCCTTCATGTGCTGATCGCAGAATGTTTGGAAGTACGACTTGTCCATGGATCGCATGCGCATGTTCAGCATCAGAACGTCAGCCCTTGGTGGGAACACGTTCGGCGGCATGGATACCGGCGCAGCGGTGTCCACAGGACTGAGGCCGAACACGCGGGAGTACCACAAATTCGTGTATATCGTATGCCGGCTACATATGCGCTCGGCAACTGTGTGAAGGGAAGCGGGATTCCAGTAGTCAGGCACGTCTACCCAGGAAGCTGACTTGATGCCTTTTCCCTGCAGGGCTGCGAAGACCTTTGGGTGGCTTCCGTCAACGATCTCGATTATAAGCGCCTTGTGCATTACAGCTTGTCCAAGCGACACCAGGCAGATCGCGAGTTCGCAGTCCATCCAATCAGCAAATGACGCCGTGCATTGGCGGCGAACTACTGGCTTCATGTACCAAACGTTCTCTAAAGCCGCCAACGGGACGTTGGGGGGCATGTCGAACATCGTCACGTTAGCAATTACCGGGTCAACGCAGAGGACGTCGCCAGTTACCAGGTAGGTGGTGTAAGCGACGCGCTCGCGTAGTGTTTGGAAGCACGCGACGTCCATCTGCGGTCGGCTAGCCAGCCATCTGGCTCTGGCCGGCGCGAGTGGAGCACCCTTCGAGGTTAGCCAGTACTGAAGCACCATGTCTTCCCAGAGGTTGTACTCCTCCATCACGCGCAGAACATGCAACCTGAATTCGACCAGGACATCCGCACTCCAACCAATGCTGCACCAGACCTGCGCCACCGTTGCCGACGCGGCGTTAGCCAGCAACATGCTTCTCATGATCATCATTCGGTACTGACTGATCTGACAGAGAGGCGCCATCACAAAGCGTGCCGGGTTGGCTGGGGTGAAGACCTCAGTCGTCTGCGCCAGCAGTTCGGCGAAGTCGCAAGCGCCGTAACAAAGGTGGACCTCCCCAGCCATCACCTCGGGGTCCAGAAAGCTTACGTCAGAGATGGATTTCCATCCTGGTGACGCGCAGCGCTGAAGGGTCCTCTCCAGCATGACGTCCTTTGCCTGTCTCAAGTCAGACTGCATCCACTTCAGCAAATCCAGGTCATAATGTACACGGTGCAGAAAGTCATCTAGGCTGTAACCCCTCCGGTTGTAATAGTTTACCATACCTGCTGGCATTGTCTCCGCGACGTCGCAGTCGTGTATTATGCGAGTAGTCACGGCGTCGGGGTCACAGCCCTTAGGCCAGACTACCTCATTCAAGAACTCCTGGTCCCAGCGAACACACTCCACATTGTCGCGACTTAAGGCTCTGAGTAGGTCCAGGTCGTATTTTTGTCCCGCGTCTGGGTGTGATACAAGCCCGTCGACCGTCTTGACAGGATGTCGCCGGCCTCGTTTCAGCAGGCTCTGCTCAAGCAGCGCAATCTGCGGCGCGGTGTGCCGCCCCATCCGTCTTGCATAACGTAGACAAAAGAGAGCCAGCTGGACTTCCTCTGAGATTTCCAGGACGTTGCCCATCAGACTCCAGGCAGAGGTGTCATCGGGCTCTAAACAAATGGCCATCAGGGCGTAGGAGAAGAGGTGCTCCCAACGTTGGGGGTCGAGAATCATGGCAGCTACTAGCGTACGAAAAACGCTGCCTATGCCGGCGGCGAGAGGGATGTCCACGACTTTATAGTCACAAACCTCCCTAGTTGAGAGCCAGATCAGCTCCTTTGCGCTTGCGCGGTGTGGTCTCACGACCATGGTGGGGCACAGAACCCAAATAAGATTGGCAATGAATCTTGACCACGGGTCATCTGTGAGTGCCAAGAAGTCTGGCGCGGTAATGCGGAGCGCTTTCACGGTTTCGTGGATGCCGGCGCATAGGATTTCCACACTCACCTCAGGTCGCGAAGGTACGAAGGCCTCGCCTTTGTCACGCAGAAACCTAATCATTTTGTCTACACAATCACTGGAAGGTGACGCCTTCGTCGACGGAACAAGTTTTCGAAGCTCTTTCAACGCCTCCTCCACTATGGGGTTCATTTTGCCGGAATGGGAAACTTTCAGTCTAAAACTGTCGACGAGACGATTTTCGAACTGCGTCTGCGAGCACGCGAGCTGGTGGGTCCCCGTAAAGTGGAATACGAAGCATACCGCGGCGAGACGCTGCCGCCGCACCGAGAAGCTCGAGCTGCAGAAAGTGCAAGTGAGTGTCGAGACGGGAGGCGAGGAGGACGCCAGAACTCACGCCGAGAACGTCGTTCAGAAACGAGACCAAGCACACGCCCTCGAGAGGCTGGCGTCGCGGCTCGAGAGCAGCGCTTGCCGCCTGGACGCTGCCTACAGATCCCAGCAGATGACGAGCGAGATCAGCAGCGCCGTGCCTAAGCTGGCGAAGGCCCTGCGGGTGATTGATGCTGGTCGCGTGACCGACAGTTTCGAGGCGTTCAGTGGGCTCTTTGAAGACTTGGACCTGAACGCGAATTGTGTCAGCAGCGCATTAGACCACACGACGAGTAACTTGCAGGTGGAGCAGGTTGAGCAGGTGATTTCCGAAGTAGTCAAAGAGGTTGGCGCCGCCATTGACGGCGCCGCTGTTCCCAAGGACAGTAAACTAGAGTGCCAAGAGGTGCTGTGAAGCTACCAATTTCCCGTCACTAGAAATGTGCGAGCCTAATTTGCATGCCAAGAGTGCTCTGAGTGGGGGTGCACTCTATGAGGCGCGTGTGTGTTGGGAAGTGATAGACGTACAGAGGGTTGGACCCATTTGATGGATGGCAAAGCTTCTGTAGACTGCCCAATGCGCCTGGAGACCAGGCCTAAAAGAAATATGGTCGGCAGGTGGTTTGTTAGGGGCAGCTTGCTGGGAGAAATTTGGGAGAAATTTGGTCGTAGAGAAGTGTCCCTGCGAGGAGACATTTTAGACAGCCGAGATCGCTCCGTTCAGAAGGAGAGCTGCAACACAGACAGTGCCTCGAGTGTCCCTGTACTCTGACGCAAGAAGGTATGCTGATGGACAGTCAGCATGCTCTTGAGATCAGCGACGCTAACTCCCTCGGAATACTGTCAATCAGAGTCTCATTCAAACTCGGCGTGCGCCGTCAGAGGAGGTCAGTGAAGAGGAGGTCGGTGATGCTCCTACGACGAGCCGTGCGCTTGAATGTCGCTAACTCCAAATTAAATATGTGCCAAATCGTCGTCGCTGGGCCACGAAAGAAGAAGCTGAAGCTGGACGTGGAGCCGGATCTCGAAAGCGATTTGAGGGGATTCCTGTCGGTTCTGAAAGGCGGCATCGACGAGAAGACGCAGCGGCTGGAGAGCCTCCGCGCCGCATCGACTTTTCCGTTGACCAGAGACGGATTCCTGCAGCCGGCAACCGCGGCAAACATAAGACCACGCGGTGTAAACTTCCAGTGCCAATCGTGCGGCCTTCCTTGCAACAGCGCAGACGAGAAAAGGCGCCATATGATGATGGAACACATAGCTCCAAGGGCTGCGGATGTCAAGCGCAAGCTGGAGGCCTACCACAGTCAGCAAGGCAACAAGAAGAAGGGCAAGGTGCGCAGCTCGCTCCCCGAATTGTCATCTCTGCTTTGCGTGCAGGCCACCTCGACACTCCCTGCATGGCCGACGCTTCCAGTGTGGGAAGACGCAGCCTTTGGACCATCATCGACTGATTCTGGAAATATGATCCAGAGCCTGCCTAGCGTGTGTGTGCCCTACGTGGAAGGCCAAGGCGTCCGCGTTGGTGAGTGGGCCGACGAAGGTGACGTTGCGGTGGAGGAGGCGGACAGACTATGTGCGCTCTGCCACGAAGAGCTGGGTGTAACCTTCAACAAACGGTGGATCCTCGACGGAGTCGGGGTTTCCACGCGCCCGACACCTGCTAATGAGGATGTCATGGCGCCGATTCTGCTCGCAGACCTACTAACAGCGTTGCATCAAATGCCTAAAGGCAGCAGCCAGCGTGCGAAGCTAGCAGATCGTGTGGCCGGTTTTTTAGAGACCATACAAGCGCAGCCAGAGGCGCAACAACGACATCTGTTCCAACGAGTAGCAGGACACATGAACCCAGATTTGAGAATATTGTGCGACACAGAGCTCCTAGATGGTGCGGACGTCCCTCCCACCGACACGAGATCGTCTGTCGTTCATAGGCAATGTCTCGAAGCGTGGCGCGCACTCTCGCCGGTTTAAAAAGTTCACAGGGACGGCTGCCGCGATCCTGGCTGACTCTCGTTGACACCGCTGATCATGGTGTTGGCCTTCTGCACTCCCTCATTCATCTTGAGCATGATGGTACCGCCGGCAGTGTAGATCTTATTCTGAGTGTTCTCCCAGAATTTCTCATCCTGAACTTTCTCCGCTGTCGTGTTGACGGCCTGCTGCATTGCGGTAGCTGCCGACTCCAAAGTCTCCATCACTCTGCCTTCCTGCACTGTGGTTAAGGCGGCCTCTGCCGTCTCGGAAGCCTTCCCAGCCACGGACTCCAAGAGACCCATAAATCCGGATCCAAAGTTGAACATTCCTGTTTGGGTGTCTGCGTCTGCGGGTCTAGACACGTGGGGACGTTCTTCAGGCATCACGGCCGGGTCTTGCTCACGTGCAGTGTCAACGTTCAAAGCGGGGGGCTTCTCGGTTCCCTCGGTCTCATGCTTCAGCTGGTTTATCTTTATGCTGCTAGCTCACCAATGCTCTGTAATACGTAGCAGCCTTAGACGTGTAGCGGTCTCTTAGCGTGAGATCCACCAGCCCGTGTTGCTTGATGAAAGCATCCCACCGCGAGTTCCCCCCCTTCTCCATCTTAAGCATGTCCTTTGCCTCCCAGGTGTCCATTGAGCAGCTGCGTACAAAGGATACATGCACGCCGAGAGATCGGTGAATGCCGGTGCACATGATGCACACGAAAATGCCATGGGACACCGAAGCCCATTGCGGGTTGGTCATGCTGCAGTCCGCGCACTTGTTGTTCATGCTGTCTGCGGCTATGAGAGCGGTACGCTTAGCCTCCACTTCCTGATGTGAGATCTTGGACATCGAACTTCAATATAAGGTTTTTTGGAAATGGCTACGGAATGCTGAGTCAGCGCGTGGGGGGGCAGAGGACGTAGGCAGCTTCGTTCATGGTCATTCGGAACAGAGGGCAACATTCGTCGTTGGCGCGCCCACATCCGTTTTTAGAGCAATCAATGTTTTTTTCTGGCTTGTGTGCGTTTGTGTGTTTGTGTGTGAGTAGGCTGTGTGAGGGAGGAATCATCCTTCCTCAAGCATGATTCGGGGGACAAAACAGGACGCTTCAAGCAAAATTCCACCTCCCTTTGAGAAGGGATTTGTGCATCTGAGACTTTTCCTGTCGCTAAGAATTGATAACACAACCACATTGGAAGGGCTCATAGTGCTAGGGATTGAAACCCTGTTCAATATTTACTCATTGGTTTTGCGGCCTGCTACATTCACGACGAGTCCCTGCCTTTCGGTGCCCTCTCGAGACTCCAGATTCATAACATTATCGGATAGGGCTTTTCAACCGCCTTACGTTCCACAAGGCTTCAGATGTCCGTCTCTTCTGGCGTACGATCACCAATGAGTTCATCCTCTGTTACCGATGTCACATGCATAAAAAAAGAAATCTGTCATGGAGTTCCGCTCAGCAAGGCGTGAGCACGTCAGATTGGACCAACGCAGGCGAGTTGGAAGACTCCCTCAAACCCCCACCCATCTCCCTTCCGAAACGCGAGCACCCCGAAACCGCATCTTTAGGCGAGAACCTCTTCCAACCGTTGAATGACTTGAGAAGTTGTATGACTCTACCTTCGGAAGAGCCTACCCAGGTGCCTGAACCTCTGGTTGGCTTGCCCGCCACCCATCCGTCTTTAGCTCTTCGATGGCCAAGGCCCGCGATTTCGGTTCCACGGTCAACCGATGTCAGACGCCCCGATTTGCAGCGATCCTCCGAGGGGTTCATTCGAGGTTCTTACCGCCTGCCATTGACGCAAGAACCGCTGGAAAGCGGGCCAGTAGTCCCGGATGAAATGACTAGGCGATGTATAGCTCTGAACACACTAGAAGGTCACTGGACCCAGTTGATGTCCAGGGGCGACTTCAAAGCAGTGCGTAGAGCCAAGGAGGCGACCCTACCGGATGTTGCCCATTTCGGGCCTGTCATTGCCGAGGAAGAACTTCAACTTGCGCACGTTCAGGAGGCGCAACCGCCGCCAGCAAAATTTCGAGACTCTGCCAAAGAGCAAGGGCGCATAGTTCTTGAACCCCTAGGCTCCGAAGAAGACGACGCCCGGCCGTCTGAGATTGCCCGGTTTGCAGAGGATTCGGTGCTACGCGCCGAGAGACTTACGACAGAGGATTCCACTGATGAGACCGTCCTCTTGATTGATGAACTGCAGGAATCTTTTGTGATGGGTCCCAATGTCCTACACCGAGGTGCATCCCAAACTTTCCAGCCTCACTCACAGACTGAGTCACAAACTGAGTCGCGGACTGAGATAATGAGCGAGGACTTTCAGGTCACGCCCGCCGCAAGAAAATTCGTTGCTGACCTCCGACCTGAGTTAGCGAGCTGTGCTACACTCGACCCAGAGCACTGGGGCATGGATGTGCTCCGGGATATGGGAATGACCCGGGAGGAGTTCCCCATGGTAACTGCGGAAGTGGCCACGGTGTTACCTGTGGACGTAGAACAGACTGTGATGCTCAGCAAAGGCCTGAGACGCCTGCCGGAGAAACCTAAGCCTGCGATGCCCCCTCCGATTGCCACTGATGAGCGGCGCCGTCGCGGAACTAGCGCACTGCTGGGGGTTCCCACTAAAATGATTGAGACGGAGATTCGTGAGGAGGAGACCACTTCCTTACAGGCGCTCAGGCGAATGTTCAGCCCAGATGAGAACGTGAGTGATTCAAGGAAATGAGAGCCAGAGGCCTCCACCGCTGGACAGGCTCTTGGCTTGCCACAGGGTGTTCAACCTCGGACGTAGCCGAAAAGCCCTGTACTACGAGGGCATTGACGAAGACAAGCAGAACATTCTCCATCTCAAAATCGACAGCGGTCTGAAGCCCGCGTCAGGATCAACGCCGCGCGCTCGCGAACATGAGGTAAACGTGCATCGCGGTCAAGTATGGAACGGACTTACCGCCTCAGCTGACGCCTTCAACGACATGGAAACGGTGGCGATCACCAGGCGCCATCTCGGCCAAGGAGCTTTCTCGCTGGATTCACTCGGCCGGTACCTCACCAAGCGCAAGGGGCAGGGCCGTCCTGTGGCAGCTGCCCTAGCCTTCAAAATGCGCGGGCTGTCGGAGCGGCTACCGGACTCCTACGTGGCCTCTGAACGGCCGGGGAGGCTGGAGGACAGCTGGGAGGCTGTGCCCCTGGAGGAGCAGGTGTGGGACCCATATGCACAGCCTAAGTGCTCTCTGGAAGAGTTGGCCAGTGAGTGTCGTGGCGACTCCATACAGTGCGGCTGCGGTTGGAGGTTGAGGAGCGCCAGCTCGCGAAGGTCCGGGAGCAGGAGTCGTGGGAACGCATGAGGAGGCAGAACGAACGGAGATCCGCTATTCTAGATAGAGACAAGGCCAAACTCCGCTCGCAAATGGCCAAGCACGAGCAGCTGCTGGAAAAGAAGCGACTTCGAGAGAGAACTCTGATTCGTCAAGTGCGTTCATCAGACGCCTCAACGCTCCTCAGAAGACTTCGGGATCTCCACATGCTGGACCCACAAATTCATGTGGACGACACAGATATGCTGGACGAGGAGGCTCCCCTGCCTCCGGTGACCTTCGGGGAGGTGCAGGAGTTTCTGAAAGATGAGGTCGATGTGGAACTTGCATCAAACGTCAAAGCGGCAGAACGGAGTGTTGTCTCTTTCGCTCATCCTCACGAGGCGCGGCCCAACTGGGTCCGAACCAGCTTCAACCTGGTGGCGGTGTTCAGCTCCATCACGGTGATCAGCGGTTGGACCCGCTCCAATGACGGCATCGTCTACTGGGCCGAACTGAAGGCGGCTGGCCTGCTGCTTTGGCAAGCACCGCCGCACAGAAAGGAAGACGGCGCACCGATCCCTCCGAACACCAGCACCGTCAGCCGTAATTTGGTGTTGGCCCTCTACTTCCTCCCTCACCACCCCCCCGTGGTTTGTCGCCCCCCGCCTCAATGGGCGCAACGGCTGCAATTCGATCCGATCTACACTATTGTGGGACTAGACCTCAATACTGGCGGGCCACACCCTTTCAACATGGAAACCTCCTCCGTGCAGAAGTGGATCCGCAAGGATCATAAGTCCCGACGACGATCTGGAAAGCGCATAGAACTGGATCTGGGATACCTCTTTCCACTTAGTGGTTTGGTGGGCGACACCAACCCTACTCACACAGCACGGCCACAAGAAATCACTCGACCTAATCTCTGTGGTATTGTACCCTGAAGTGGCAACGGAAGCTTGGTCCGCGATAATGGCACGTGTGTGAGACGCGAAGCCCTGGCAACACAGATGGTTCAACTTGCAGTATATCGACCGCTGCGACCCTAGCAACCGGGTTCACCCAGGACTTATGTATTCCATGTGGCAAACCAAGGCACACACGCTTCATCTTGATCGGTATCAGGTGACGACACGAGATTTAGAGGCTCTGCGACGTGCTGCCAAGCTGGAAGACGCCCATGGGATGCAGCACCACACCTGGGAGAATCTTTCGATAACCCAAGCCGGATTCACGCCCGACAGGGCTCCTCTCTATTGCTCTCTGCTGGACGAGACTCTGAACGCGTTCGACAACGTATCCACGCTAGACCTCTCGTACAACAGACTGACCATGGAATGTCTCAATGCGGGACTTACCAACTTGCTCTTACGGAACCCGCTAAAAGCGATAAGCATGCACCACTGCGAGCTGGAGGACGGAATCGAATGCTCGAAGCTCCTCAGGGGCGCCCTTGGCCTGGAAATTATAGAGTGTGCCCGTCACAGCTGCCTCATGCAGTCTCTCGTTCAATTTCCTGGGGTACAAATTTGTGAGAGGGCTGAGAGGGCCAATCGAGGGTGCCCACCTGCGCGTGGTGCAGCTCAACAACAACAACTTTGGGGATGCTGAGCTCACAGCGCTGAAGGATTATCTGTACAATGCAAATTCAACTGTGGAGGTCTTGGACCTGAGCAACAATCCAGGCTGTCCAAAGCACACCATCGACGACTCGGGCCTCAGGATGGGCGCGAAGGTGGCTGAGGACTCAGTGGCCTTACGACATTTCTGCGAAATGCCTTTTCCGTCTTTGTTCATTCGACAGTGTAGAGTGGCGCGTGAACGATTGGAGTCATTTCTGGAGCGGATGCCGACCCATATGACCACTCTCGATTTGGAGCGGTGTTCCGGGTCGTTACAGTTTCCGATTCCCGAGAAGCGCTTGGACTTGTTCCGTGTAAGCCTAGTTCGTACCGGTATCATGGCCTACTCGTTGCTGGACCTGCCACCCCTGGTCGCCTTCTGTGAAGCCACACGGCCGTTGTGGGGCTACGAGACCTTTAAATATCCAGCGTACTTGACTTGTCTGAGAACGACATCAGTGATGTCCCGCCTGCTTGGCTGGGGGACGTCTTTTTCGACCTGACGACGACCGGCAGGCTGCTGGAGCTCCGATTGAACAGCGCCGTGCTAACCGCGCCCTTCTTTGGTTGGTTGCAAATCGCCTTCCCACGCAGACAGCATCCAAGCTCGCTGCCTCCGAGAAAGCAGGTTCGGGACGCTGCGGGTGTTGTATGTGACAGGCCATCTGATAGACATGGATTTTTTGGCGAGTCTAGGCGTACTGGTGGCCCCGTTTTTGCCTGGGCTTGTGTCGATCTTTGCTGATGGCCTGTCCGACGACCAGAGAGGCAAGGTCTTCCCCGTTGTACATCCTCGCAGACCTGTCCTCCGCATATTGGATCGCGGAAACGCAGCTTACGACGCCGTCATCGATTCGGTAAGAGCACTCTACGGGGTGGAAGCCGCGGTTCCTCGCGCTACTGTCCTGGCGGAATGGAGCCGGGTGGAGCCTATTCTCCACGAGCAGAAAGAACAGGTCCACAGGTACGAGGTGAGGATCGCCGCGGAGGATGCTCGGAAGACGTTGGAAGGGGCCCTACAGACCCTCCGAGGTGCCCAGGAAACGCCCCGATATGGGTTTGACGTGCGGGACCCGACCAGTTACGCGAGACTGCTTCCTGGGAGCCCAGAGAGTCTACTTGCCCATTCCCTTCACTACCTGCGCCACCGAACGCTTGGACTCCACCACATGACGTTCACTAGAAATCCGCTGGACGAAGTACTGTTCTTCCTGCAAGAGCGTCACATTCAAGTTTTGGACCTGGAGTGCTGCTCCGCAACGTCCAATGAATTCTATGCCGGTTGGAGGGCTTTGATTGAGATCTATGGGCGAGATCCAGGCCTGCACTTGGCCACGTTGAACATGTCACGTATGCACCTGACGCCTGATGACATCGGGGACTTTCAACTGCTCCTTCAGTACATCAACATTACGGCTGATCAGCTCGACCTGTCCTTCAACAACCTGAGCCTCACATGTGAGAGCGACTGCTTCTTCATTCTGAAATTCATCCGGACTGTTAGCCCACGACGCTTAGTGCTGGACTGCAACAACCTAGGTGACCACGAGTTGTCGGCTCAACTGTTTGTCAGCCTCCTTCTGGAGCCTCACCAACGGATGGGCCTGGGCGTGGAGGTGTTAAGTATGGCTTGCTGCTGCCTGGGCTCCCACTTCGCCGGCAGCGTGAGATCGGCTCTCGATGACGCCGTCTACCCAGGGGGCGGTTGTGATCCTGCTGTCTGGTCTGGCGTGTCGACTGTTGGGGTTCAACAGAACATTCTGTCCCTACAACAATCGCTCTCTCTTGCGGGAAAGCTTTTGGAATTCGAAGCGTTGAAGACCTTCTGCATTGAAGGGAACCCAATCCAGACAAATGTCGCGGGCGAACTTCGACAGGCCATTGGTGGCATGGCTCCTGAGGAGCAGAGGCGGGTACAGTCGATCATTGACTGGGACAGCGAGTGTGTGTGATGTACCGCTCTGCAAGTGCAGCGTATCTAATCTGAATTCTTGTGACACCTAAACATGAATATGAGGTGGGTCCTTGCCATATCTTCGGCAAGCGCCCTCAAAAACGTTGGGGGGAACATATATGACCAGGTTATGTGGGTGCCGGAGGTCGGTGTCATGTACGGTGATCAGCTTACGTTCACGCTGGGACCAGTGAGGCTCGATGACGTGTCGAACGTGCCTAACTCGCCCCTCCAACAGCCCCCCCTTTCATCATTCTTTCTGCTGGAAGTATCGTTTGACCCAAGCTTGGAATCGTCTACCTACGTCGATGAGCTCTGCGAGTCTACGAAGAACCAGGATCTGGATATCGATAAGATGGTGGAGCTACGTAGGCTTTTCGAGAACTTCTACCTCATAGAGCGCTGGAACGCCGCCAAGTTCCAAGTGGGGAAACAGGCGTTGGAGGGTAGTGAAGTGGTACCCCACTTGTTGTGTCTGCGCCAAATGGTACGTAGGTTGTTTCGCCCACACAGGCATCGGTCAACGACGAGCTCGTGGACGCCACTGTGCCTCTCGGCATGACGAATACCTCACAGCAACTTCCGTTTTTCTTCGGACCACGAGTGCGACCTTCAATCTGGGTGTCACCAGACAGCTTCGCAGTGGCAGGTGTGATCAACGACACAGATTCGGAGTCCATCCTCGTGTGGACGTGCAGGCTGGTAGATGGAATCTCGGTGCCTGCCGTTTGCGTCCGTGACGTGTACGATACGTCAAAGATGGAGGTTTCGGCGTTGGCGTTTGTTGCGTCTGAGAATGACCTCGGCAATCCCAGCGTGAATCGGCAACCGTTTGGCCCCAGAAAATTCATATTGTCTGTCTCGACACACAAGGCGTCGAGTTTTTTTCTCCACATCACCGAAGAAGCTTCCAAAATCAAATGGCGCAGAGATCTAATTGGGATGGGCGGGGTGATTAATGTTATGGTGGCGGCGAAGCGAATCGAATCAACGACGTGAGCCTCAGCAACTCGTGACAGCAGAACCACCACCACCACGACGACTACAACGACGTCGACCACCATCTCGACGACTACGACCACAACCGAGCTTACGTAGGGCCCCCAACTCGTTGTCTCACCTCTTTCGCAGAACCACGACATCAGAGTCCACTACCATCACGGAGGAGACCACTACGACATCCGAGGGTTGCATACCGCTGGTGCCTGGCCATGGGGCACTCTGCAGAACCTGTCTGGACCCGGCCAACTCCACTCAGTACCCGTGCGACAAGCAGAACATCTGCAGCGAGGGGTGTTTTCCAAGCCCCCCAGCAAGGAGCGCAGATCCGAGAGCTTTGGAGGTGGGTGCGGTAGAGGTCGGACTCTTCCCAGACTGACCATACAGAGCTCCTTGTGACCACCATGGATCCGTACAGCCCCTCGTGCCTGCTCCACGACGTCAAAGGCGTTCACTACCCGGTTTTCACCCAGTTCCAGGCCGATGACGAGTACCTCTGCCAATCCATGTGTCTGAGGGTCACCGAGTGTAAGATGTTTTCGTTCTGGCCCAGCACCCTGCATTGCGTGATGTACAATGTCATCGAACTAGCCACGGACTACCTGGCCATCAGCGGATTCGGTAACAGAAACTGCAAGCCGCCGACGTAGGTCTCGGTGTTTACTCTGGTCATATGCTTCCAGCACCTCAACGACGACCGCCACCACAACGACCACTGCGTAGGCAGCGTTTGGGCTTGTACACAGTGACCCTTTTACCGATATGACTTGGTGCATAGGAAGCCTCAGAACGACACAGCTCAATGACGACGGCGTACATGTATACGGAATTCAGTCGGTGAGATTCTGATGGGAGGGAAACCAGCTCCGTAACCGAGCTGTCGAGACCTTCGCGCACCGCCGATACGAGATTCCCACCACGGGGTTTGGCATGAGTAAGCAGGTGGATGACGTTCTCTTCATATGTGGCAGACGGAGACTTGCAATGCTCGCCTGGCAGTGATTTTCCTGTCGTCTGCCTGCTGCTGGGCCGCTATGACGATCTCCTGTACTCTAACGTGGTCGAGGATCCAGCCGCGCTGGACGACTGTAGAATCTTCGGTGAGTGGAAGGAGATGCGCTTTGCAAAGGACTTCTACCGAAATCGTGTCGACAACCAGCTCACCGACTTTGACGCCTTGACCATACACACCCAGAGCCGCCGCAAGACGATTATGGTAGCCGCGCTCAACTCGCGCACACAACAAGTGGGCTTCCTCTTGGCAAAGACCGCGGTGGCTAACGGCTATACTACCCTGAGCCGCTTGACACAGGTCATGCGTTGTGAGATCTGGGTGGTCGGTAATCAGTTTCGTACACTTCTTGTGTGCCTGCGGCTTTGAGCGCGCAGTATGCCGCTTCTAGCGTCCTTCGGTTCGTGACCGACAGCAAATTGCTGGCCTGCGTTCCAACATCACTCGGCGACGCATCTCTCGTCAGATGTTTTCACATCTCCCTGCCTGAAGAGGGGTTTTCAGATGCCCTGACAAGCGGCGAGGTGTTAGGGGCTCTCTTTCCGACGCACCCGGGAGTCCTGCAATATCCCATTCTCTTCAAAAGGGCGTTTGTGGGCATCTACGACTCTATGAAGGACGACAAGTGCACCGTCATCGATGAGAATTCAGTACAGCAGGACAACGCGAGCTGCAATTTCACATTCAGTATAGTCTATGCCGAGTATATGGGAGGCCAGTGGATCACAGCGAACCAGTACCAAAGCCAGCGACTGCTCGTCATTTGCGAATCTGGACATGGCGTGGAGTCCACTACGTCCGTTGCCCCTTGCGAGATTTGCCCCGTGGGCAGCTACTCAGCGGTGGACGGCAGTATCCGCCTCTGCGTGACGTGCGATGGAGAGCTGACCACACTGCAAGCGGGGTCAACGTCTGAACATGACTGTGTATGTCTGGCAGGCCACCAGATGGGCGATACCGGCCATACCTGCGTCCCCTGCCCTCCTGGCACTTACAAGGAGCGTCCTGGACCGGAGCCCTGCTCAGGTAGCTGTCCTACACTCTCATCCACGGATGTCGAGGGCGCCGTGACTCCGAATGACAGGCAGTGCACCTGCGAGGCTGGACTCGCGGTTGACCCGTCCGGAGTCTGCGCACGATGTCCTGCAGACTTCTACTGCGTCCCTACCGAGCAGCAGCCAGTTCCATGCCCTGCTGCCAAGCGTAGTTTGCCAGGTGCTTCGAGCGTTGATCAGTGCGTATGCCCTGAGGGCTACTACACCCGACACATTCCCAAGGGCAGTACTTGCATTCCGTGCGGTAAGGGTTTCTACAACGATAAATGGGGCGCTGGGTCGTGTACGGCCTGTCCCAATGGCTCCAGCAGCCCTGGGCAGGGCTCCACGAGCGAACTCAACTGCTCGATATGCGCGAACGGATTCTTCTTCTACAACAACTTTTGCTCCCCCTGTGAGGCCGGCTACTTCTGCCACGACGCCAAAGTACAGCCTTGCGCCCCGAACCAGACGTCGCCTGCTGGATCTTCCAGTCCGTCGCAATGTATGTGCGACATGGGGTATCACTTTGTGTTTGACCTCACGAGCGGCGGTTGGTGCGACTCGTGCATGAGGAACTCTTACAAGGAGACCGTCGGTAACGCCGACTGCGTATGGTGCCCCACCAGTAGGCATGATACACGGTACCCACACAGACATGATGACAGCCATCAGAGGATCTATTACGCATGAGGACTGCTATTGCAAACCTGGATTCGGCATCTACCTGCTCGACACCTGCGAGATGTGCCATGCTGGAGACTTTTGCTCAGGCGAAACGTAAGCCAGCAACGGAAGAGTACACAGACTTCCTGAACGCTGTCCCTATGGAAATAGCAAGGCAGGCAGTAACTCGCTAGCCGACTGCCACTGTCCAGTCGGCAACGAGGTTGCAACGACCGGAGGCTCCTCGCAGTGCACACTGTGCCCTATTGGCACGTACTCCGCAGACGGAGTAATCTGCGAGGCGTGTCCAGCCATGAGTGTCACCAAGAGCACAGGCAGCAGCAGTCCTCTAGACTGCTACTGCCAACGCGGGTACCAACTTCGGGATGACCTTTGCGTCGAGTGCAATGAGGGAAACCTTCGTAGAGATTTCTACTGTCCAGGCCACGTGGTCCACAGATGCCCAATCAACTCTCGCATCCCCAACGGTGTGAAGGCGCCTAAAAGTGCTGAACAGTGCCTTTGTTCTTTTGGATACGAGGTTGACGAGGACGGGTGCACTGCCTGCCCTGCGGGGTCGTTCAAGGAAGCAGTGTCAACGGACCCTTGTGTACCTTGTATTGCAACGATGACAAGCGATCCTGGGACCACACATTCAAACAGGTGCTACTGTCCAGAGGGTAAGTACCTCGACGACACCACGTTCATGTGCCTTCGCTGCCCAGACATGGCGGTTTGCCCCGGTGGATTTAATCGCTACCTTCACGATTTGGCTGACGTTGCGGACCCGCTGGAGCTCCCTCTCTTAATTCGGCACATGGAACATGCCAAGCCCATCCCCATGCAAGGAAGCTACTTCATGTGGACGTCGGACCCGTTTTCCATTCACATGAGCCACTCGCCTCTGCGGCTGGCTGAGCTCCACTTTGAGATTTCCAACCTCCATGTCATCGTGGCTGCGAATCCGGGTGTGAGCGCTGCCGATATCAGGTCGGGCATCGAGGATGAGTACATGGTTGAGCTCAATAAGTTGGACTATTTCATTCGGTTCTCATGGAAGATCGACCGGAAGATGCTAGACTTCGACACATATGCCTCCGACCCCACGTACGTGGTGCACTGGGTCGTGAACGACTGCGGACACTCAGGGTGTCTCGGCACTCAGGCCAACGAGTGCGGCGTAGGATCCGGCGGGCTGCTGTGTCGAGCGTGCGCCAGCCGGTATTATAGGGTGGGCCAGCCGCTGTGTCCTTACGCAGACGAACAGCTACGACTGCACTAAGTGCCTGTTCGCTGAGACACTGGCTGTCTTCGTGTACTTTTTTGTCATTGGCCTCTACTCGATGCTAATTTTTCTCACGCAATACCTCAACGCCCGCGGTGCTCAGGACCGCGTGGCACTGCACTCAATCATCTTGAAGATCTGCTTCGGGTATATGTCACTGCTCGGACGGATGTTTGTCCTACAGAATGAAGCGGGAATTAAGGTTAGCAGCGACTTTTGAGACCATGCAGTGGCCTGGGGCTGTGTATCCGGTGTTTCGGACCATCCGGTGGTTCACGGACTTCCTGGGAATTTTCAACTTCAACGACATAATGCAGGGGCTGGGGTACTGCGTCCTAGAGACCTTAGACCCCTCCCACTCCTTTGACTATTACCGGACGACGGAGAGCGTGCTCCTTTTCATGGAGCCTATCTTTGTGTCGCTTGTGGTTACCTGCGGGGCTGCTCTCATTTTCATCGTTGCCGCCCTCGTCTCAAGACGGAACAGCAGAAAGAAGCTGATGATCATTTCAACCATTCGAGAGATAGGCGAGCCTGAGCTGGCGAACTCACTGCAGGCGGAGATGGTTGAACAGCGCGCTCTAGGCCTTCTGAGGTACCAGAAGGCAACCAAAGAGACGTCCCTCACTATGCTACATCGCTTCGCTGAGGACATCGTCTCCTTCTACGTCGTCATTGCGTTTTTCTTCTACAATGACCTCGCTAACAGGTCCTTTCAGATGCTCATATGCAGGCCAGTGACGGATGGAGTAACCTTGATGGACGTTGCCTCTCAGACGAACTGTGTGTGGAGCAACCCCAACTTCGTTGCCAACTTCTGCTTGGCTGTACTATCAGTAGTCTGCTACGGCTTCGGAATCCCAGTTATATCTGCAGTCGCGCTCTACAAGGTAAGCCTCCTTTGACTTGGACACAGAATCGGCACACTCTCTTCACGCGCAGCACACTTATCAAGTACGGCTTTCTCTCGAACGGCTACAGCAACCGAGCCTTCTTCTGGGAGTCCGTCGTGTTCGTGCGGAAGTTTCTTTTCGTAGGCATCAACGGTCTGGTCGTCAGCGCTTACGGGAACACGATGGGAACGCTGATGCTCGGTGTCGCATTCCTGATTTTACACCAGCTGGTTGAGCCCTTCGACCTCCGTCAGAAGCGGCTGTTACACCGGCTTGAACAGTTGATGTTCGTTGCCTGGATAACTACCAGCGCTTGCCAGATGCTCATCGTGGGGTTCAACATCCGCATGGAGATTAACCTATTGGCTCTCGTGTGCTTGGTGGTTGTGAACGCGGCCTTCTTCTTCACCGTTGCCGGATATTTGATTCTGGCGGCCTGCTCATGGGCGGCAACGGCACCCAGTCTCGGAAAGTTGCCAGTCCTGCGGACTTTCGGGATCTGGTGCGCTAGTTTCGACGAGTGGATCAATCGTAAAGAGCCGTGGGTGGTCTACCTTCCCGACTTGGATGAGCTCCTGCTGGTGGCAGCTCCCGCGCAAGGCGGCAACCGAACGTATTCACTGCGCGACAGGGACGTGTCCTTCTACGACGACATCCTGAACGCCATCAACAACGTGTACACTACGGGAATGGACCTCCAATTCCTCCCCACCTGCTACTTTGAATTCGTGGTACGCTGCGTCCTCGCGCGTATTCTAACACCCTACAGCTGGGTGGCCAAACATCAAACCATCAGAGACCTCGTGAATGCGGACGTCGTCACGTTTGTGGAGGGTTTCCGGCGGGAGAAGGCAGAGGAAACAGAGTGGCTCGCCGAGGAGAAAAAGCGTTTCGAAGAGGAGATCGCTTGTCTTCTACAGAATTCGGATCCGTCCATAGCGGAGACAATCATTGGACTGGAAGGTGAGGATAGACCAGCTGCTTTCTGGAAGCGAATGAAAGAGCGAACGAACATTCAACCGAAATCGGTGCAACAGAACGTTTCCATTTTCGATGTGGCTTTCATCTCTAAGGAGGCCTACGAAATCGACGGCATCACCACTGAATGTCTGTTCGCGTTGCAGGCCCAAACGAAGCAAGCCACCGAGTACCCCAAATGTGTACAGTCACAGCTGTGCTTGGAAAAGTCGTTGCCGGCGCTCAACGTCACGCTGTCAAACTTCTATACGGAGCTGCACTTCTTCAGTCAAAAGCCTAGGCCGCATTTGAGAGCACAATACTGCATGTTCCGAGCTCTAAAGAACTGGCGAGAAAAGAGTGAGTCTAGACTCATGAGATCACACAGAGGCGATCAGCGACCTTCAGGTCACTATCGAGGCACTAATCGTCCAGCCCGCAGTTGCTCCCGCACTCACTTCCTCTCAGTCTTCGTCTTCGGGGGGAGAACTTGCAGCGGAAACGCCTTCGCATCGATCTAGGGCGTCCGAGGTGGATGAGGAGTCCGATCCTGCTGTGAGATTGGTCAATAAGGAGATTCGGTGGGTCACAAAGAACCCCAAGAAGTACATGGCACGCAGCTTTGATCTGGCGAAGCAGGAGCCCCCGAAAGATCTTGATAAACTCGTTGAGATGCTCACAGGCCCGCTTTCTGGAACATGATAACTGACAGCCTTCAGTAAAACCCTCACAAAAGAACATGAATCGCCCAGGGAGACTGCTTCGGCATATCCAGATCGTCCCTGGACCTCTGATAGACTTGAGCACCGATCTACAAAAGGATCGAGTAACGTCAAAGCTCACACCAGAGGACCAGGCGATAAGCTGGCCGCTCTCCCAATGAAGGATATCAGTCGGTCCCAGACGTAGGCGTAGCGTGCTTTCTGGTACCTCCAATAGCACGAGACCGCCAGTGAGCTCGTTAAGCTTGTGAGAATGGCAGGAGGAGAGCACACGATCCAGAGGCCCAAATAGCTTCATGGGCACTGGTAGGCCTGGCTTCCAATCAGAGTCTCCGCATTCTGAATGAATCAGCGACTTCATCGTGCCGTCCAGCACAGATGTGGACTGGGTAATGAACTTCGTAGCCTGGCGGACAGGCAGTGCTCGAGACTCTACGGAAACTCGGCGCATGTATCCCGTGCGGCCGGTAATTACCACGTGCTTCCGCTTCATGGCTGTGTATACGCAGCCTCCGTGCAGCGCAAGCGGTATGGCCATAAATCGGTGTCGGGTGAGTAGCGTGTTCAGGACGATCTGGACGCATGTTACCTTGAAGATAGAGGGCACCTACTGTCGTTTGATCCTTGGTCGGGAGCAGCTGATAGAAGGTGCCCGCAGGCCCAAGTTCACGATGCACCTCTCCCGTAGAAGCCATAATCTCCACACCGATGTCCACATGTATTGCCAGCCCCTTACGTAGCTGCACAATGGCAGAAGACGCCTGAAGCATCACCTCGGGGATGGTTGTCAAAGGGGTCTCTGGAGCAACTGAAGGGGCCTCGATGGGCTTGGCATGAGCGCTGTCGATTCCGTCTTTCTCGAGGCTCCGCAGCAGATTAGCCATCCGCGCCTGCAGCTTCAAGACGTCTGGATTGTCGTCTTGGTTTGAATGGTCGTCTTCGTGCAGAACATCTGGTCGACTATCATCGCTGTCTGCGCGCTCCAGAGGAGTGGGATTCTCGCTATCACACCTTCCGGTCCCATCCTCGCTCTCGGGGAGACTAGCATCACTGTGTGACACTGAGGCACCGCTCACATTTTTGGCTCCTCCAACAAGTCAGACTTTTTGTGAAGCCTGCCCAACACGCCTGCCCAGCCCCCATCTAAAGGAGAGTTGTCCTCGTCTTTCTCATGGGGTCTCATCCTAAATTTGAAGTTTCATTAGCACATTATGTGACTCAGATCGGGTTTTATACGCTTGTTCGTCTCGTTCTCAAAATTCGGTAGTGTCCGCTTCCGAGTTCGCAGGTACTCCTCTGTGAGCCTAGACAGCTCGACGCGCTGGTCTGCACGGCAGTTTGCAAATGTTGCCTGGAAAACGGCTCGGTCTCGACGAAGAACACGAATGAGGGCAGCCCAATTGCCCCGGAACACCTTCAAGACCTCCTCCCACGTCTCGCTATCGCTCTTTAGAGTCATCGGTGCCCACCTTGGGTCCAGCGGTGGAGGGGTGATGGTCTGGTTGTTTCCTCTGTGTGACTTCATGTACAGCGTTTTCTGGATCACGGAGACCACCGCCACAGAAGCAAATTGCGACGAGACACTCGTACTGCGGAAGTCGCTCAAGAGGGACCACATTATCCTGTTGGCGAGACCCACTGCAGTTAGGCCACAGCTGGCTGTTGGCGCGGTCAGCGCACATTGTAGAACGCGTCGAAACACGGCACAAAGGCGGGGTAACTGCGACGACCATAGTGACTCCACTGCCTGGGAAGCTGATGGACTTTCGACCTCAATCCCTAGACGGATAGTGGCCATTACCGCTGATTTGCAAAGCTCCAGGCTCGCCACACACAGAAATCCCGACACTGAGGTGCCGCCCTGAGACTGCGTCTCGAACACCTCCAGAGCATCAGCGGCGGCAGCCACCAACAGCGCACTCGTCCGTCGGCCAACAGAGGTGCCGCGGGTAGAACCGTTTGCGCTGACGACTGCGCTGCGAGCCACATTGTACAGCAGTCGTGTGGCCGAGACCGTGAGTGTACAGAGCAATGTGGAGGCGTAGGCGTCGGCCTCACAGGGAGCAAGGTCGCGTCGCCTTTCCGCAGAGACACGGAAGGCGACCCGAAGTAGAGACATGATGGGTTCCACGATGGCGTCGTCACATTCCTGAGAGAACAGGGGCTTCAAAAGAGCGCGGATGGCGTCGTAATGGGAAAGCACCTCCGTCAGCAGCCATAAGTCGGCCAGGACGTCAGTTAGGCAATCTCCTCCATTGGCATGTTGAAACAGAGAGGTCAGATAAGCTGCCTCTGTCGCAAATACAGCGGTGGCAGCATCAGGGGGGAACTTGGGGTTTAGCGTGAGGGTAAGAGTGTCATTAGGCCTCAATACTAGCTCAGCACAGTGCTGCCGCATGGCCCTCACCATCACTCGGGCGGCCAGCGAAGCGTCACGGCTGTCAAGCAGAACGCAGTACAGGCGCGCGCACTCGAGTGAACACCACGCCTTCAATGATCGTTTGAGGATTTTCAAGGTTTGTAAATCGGTTGGTTGCAGTGCAAGAACGCGAAGCACCACCCTGAGTTTCATCTCCGAATCGATGAGAGGCAATTGGTCTGGGTTCCACGTGATCTTGGCTAACACTGAGCTGCCCGCCCCGGTGACGCCTTTCTTAGCTAAGAGCTCCGATAGTAGCTCTGCGCCCTCCTCTGACTCCAGCGACAGCTCCGTACCTTGAAGACATCCCACCCGCTTCACAACAGCGGCAGCCAGGCGAGGGTCGGCATCCATCACGAACAGCAGGTCAAGCGAGTCCGCCCCGGAAACCACCACTCGTTTACACAGCATCCGGCGCGACTTCACAGCCAGAGGGATCACCCTGGAGTCGTTCAGCACCCCTCGTAGCAGCTTCAGCGCGGCGACGCCGTCCTCTAGCTCTCCGATCCACTCTAGAGTAGCCTGTAGCGTCTCCTCCGAAAGATTTCGTAACACCCTAGTGCCGCTTACGCGAGCGAGAAGCTGAGCGATGTCTTCGCCGGCAGTCAGCAGTCGGAGCCATACCTTATCGGCCGCAGAGGGTCTCGAAAGCATGCAGTCCAGTGCATGACCTCTTCGGGAGGGATTTGCCATCGCAAAGCTAACACCGGTTTTCACCAGCCAACCCAGGTTCTTCGAGGAAGGAACTGAGTCTACGATCAGGCCGAAATTGTTGACCAGTTCAGAAGGAATCTTGGCAGCATTAGCCTTGAGAGCGGCGACTACAGTCTCCGACACAGGCTGCAATCTCCTGCAGGACGCTTGCAAAATCGCCAGCGCCAGTCCCATTTTCAAGTCTGCATCTTCATCCCCCAGCTTGCGCAGCATTTTCTCCAGCGGAGCCAAAGAAGGTAGTTCTGCGTGGTCGAGCTGGTGGATTTCCTCATGCAGCTCGAGCCAGCAGAGAGTGAGCATGGCAGTGGAACGGCTGGGTTTGAGCCCCTTGGTAATCTGGGTGAGCGGTTCCAACAGCAGCTGAAACGCCGAAACACTCGTGTCGTTGACGACCAGCTCGGAGATCAAATGGGAAAGCACACACAAGGGCCCGTCCCCATGTGTGGCAGAGGCCCAAAGGGCGCAGTGCTGCACAACTCTAGCCGCCTGAGAAGGCGACCCTTGGCTTGCAAGCTCACAGAAGGCGGCGACTACAGGAGGCGCAAGCACCACAGCGTCCGAGAGCTGCGCCAAGACACCAAAAAGGGAGTCCTGGGCGTTGAGGCGGCCGAGAGTGGTGATCACGGAGGCTAGACAGGCCAGACCCGCGTCAGACGGACTCACTGCCAGCTCCTGCACAACCAAAGTGAGGAGCTTCTGAGCACACGCAGGCTGCAGCTCCACGACAGTGACGATGCCAGCCCATAAGAGCTCTTTGGTCTGTTTGGTGGTCACGCACAGCTGGGAGGAGACCTGGTCCGCAAAGCGTGATAGCAGACGAAACTGGACGCTGGTCGGATCCCGGTCAACCACGGACCACTTCAACACTCTGTGACTCGTGAGGCAAATTGTACAGAGAATACTTACAGGTTCCAAAGGTTGAGCTTATGCAAAGTACCCAGGAAAGGGTCTGAGGTGACCATCTCAAGAAGGGACAGGAAAATGATGTGAATGGCGGCTCGGTAGGACATTCCCGTGGCTTGCTCTAAGCGGAGAATCTCGGGTAGCCTCTCTAGCACGTCAGTCTCTCGACCTTGGAGAACGGAGGCGGAATGGGTACTTATGATCTGGAAAGCAGAGTCCTCCAAATGGTGAAGGAACCTGAGCGCTCCTACTTGAAGGTCATGAGGGGTCAACGGAGACGAAAATTCAGGCGAGAAGATATTGGCAAAGGCTTCCACCACAGGAGAGAACAGACGAGCGGAAGGCTGGCTGGTGGTCAGTGGATCTACCACGAAAGCAACGAACTGCTCCGTGAAGGTGTGGTGCGTAAGCCCAGTCACGAAGGGCAGAACTTGTGACACGTCAGATGCTCGGGCACTTCTGGTTTCAAAGACGACGGATGCCAGGCGTCGAAATACGGGGTGTTCGTCGGTACGACCATAGAATGCCAGAATCAAGGCGAAAAACTCAGGCTGGAGTAGCACCTGTGCAGTTTTCACCCGCTGGTCTCCTAGGCACCAGACGAGTTCCGTGTGAAATAGCTCCAGAAAGTTACATCCGATGCGCTGAAGCTGGGATTCCATTCGTTTTTGCTCCGGTGCCATGGCTTCATCAGACTCGCGCTTTCGGGTGCAACGCTCAACGACTACTGACACTGCGCGTCCAGTAGTGGTCCGAAGTTGGTGTATGGGCAGCTGGAGACTCACCTGCCGCGCCTGAATCCGTATCATCGCCTGCAGGCACCGCTGAATGCACTCCAGATGCTCCTCAGCTCCTGCAGTCATCTCAAGTCCCAGAACGAAGGAGTCTAGGATGAGTCCGATACATAGGTAATCCAAGAGGGTAGCATGACTCGACGGCAGCAGCTCCAATACTTCCGCCAATACCATCAGCTCTGCAATGTTGTAGTTGCGTGCATGTTGCTTTTGACCAAACCAGTGGCGGGCCACAGTGGCCACAATCTCTGACGTTTGTTCCGACGCGCGGACTTTGGAAAAGAAATCTCGGACCTCGGCTTCGCTCCTCTGAGCTACAGGACGCTCCGCTATCCAGGTCGCCATCTAATTCCCGAATTCTGATGATCATCCCTATTCGCTGCTTCTCTTGCGGGAAGGTCGTTGGGCAGCTATGGGAGCCGTGGCTCGAGCTCCTCCACTCAGACGTGACGGAAGGCGAAGCTCTGGACCGCTTAGGCCTTAAGCGATACTGCTGCCGGCGAATGCTGCTAACTCACGTCGACTTGATTGAGAAGCTGCTGGCTTACAACATCTACGAGAAGCGTGACGCGGCTATGGCATGACGTTGATATCCTGACACCAACATCGAGACTGCCTGGCAATGACGTTATTGTTCCTGATCACGAAACGCGCTTCTCAGGTATCCTGATTAAGTGCCTCAACGGGTCCAGCGCTTTCCACAGCGTTCGACGCTTCTTCTTCTCAGCAGGGGCTGAATGTAGCTCGAATGGCGTTGCATTTGCCTCTTCGTAGTCTGGGTTGCGTTTAGTGAGCAGTCTTCGGGTTCGCTGTGGTTGGGGGCTTTCACAGTGCCGTACGTTGGAAAAGCAGATCATTGGAGCAGAGGTGGACGTCTCGAGTAGGTGCAGTGGCAAGGGCGGTACGTAGGGCGGAGGCATACTCAAGATACCAACAATATTAATTTGTTTCCTCGGTGTATTTTTCTTCCACCGACTTACTCCTGGATGAGCCTTCAAGAGGAGGGGACATCTGGTGGGAAAGATGGCAAAGGCAGGAAAGGATACGCAACGTATCTTCATTCAAAGTGTTGATTGATTGTGTTTCTGAAACGTAGTTGTCGCCAACTAAGTCACTGCGCCGACCATAACGCTTGGGGCTGTTCTCAGCACCGACCTCTGATGCGATGTTTGTCACATAATTTCCCCCAATTACTGCATGTGCACCTCTTCAGAGTTCGTCAAGGCCCGTGACGAGACTTCGGTTGCAGAGGCCACCGTTATGGCGTACATACTACAAAACGAACTGCAAAGGGATGAGCTTGACCTCAACGAGGACTGCGCGGAGGCCTCGGTTTTCAAAGTGCTGGGGCGTCTTACCTTTGCTCAACCAGAAACCACGAACGTTTTTGGTAACCTGACCTCCCTGGGCGGCGGAGGCTTGAAGTGGGCGGAAGCTGCGTGGGGTGTGTGTCACTCGGATGGAATCGAGGAGGACATACGGCTCCGAAAGCACTGGCGGGCCCTATGTCAGCGGCATCCGTTACCGGACCTGCGCGAGAGGATCAGGGCAGTAGGTGCCGTCATCCTAGATACCGCGACGCTGGTTTTCGAGTGTCCCTCGGTATTCGAATCGGCACCTGATACATCCCTCCTGGCACCGCAATCCGCTACCATTCTCGGGGAATGGCTCAAGAGCGGAGTTCGGCCTGAGTTTCTGCACGGCGTGCTGGATCGCCTATCTCCACCAACATTGTTGGCGCTGGTCGAGGAGACCGTTATGTCAGTGTACAACGCATTGACTCTGCATTACTTCGGCGAAACTCGGGTCCCGCTAGTCCGTGTATTACAACATCTGTGCAGTCACAAGGAGACGGCATACCTACTAACCATGACTAACTCGTTGTTCAGTCCTGAGAACGACTTTGTAGCCGACGTCGTCTCTAAAGGGCGGTACAACGGATTCTTGTACGAGTTCCACACGATACTAGGCCGTTTGATGGCTCCATCACCCTTGGACTTTCAGATCTTACCCAGCAATATGCAATCGCGTGGAGTCTTACAGCGCTATTTTGTCGGGCTCCACACGATGCCTTCTCAGGCGATACGGCAACAACTACTAACGGTTGACCTGAGCTTGGCTGCCTCCCGTGAGGCATCCATAGGCATTGTCAAGGCTCTTTGCAAATCTCCAGGGCGAGGCGAGGTGACTACGTGGTTCGCACACGCCCTGCAGGCCAACAGTTCGAAAGCGACATTGCAAGGTGCGCATGTGGCGCAGATGATGTCGGAAATCACCGTGCCAGGAATGGCGTTGCTGTCAGCGCGGACGCAGGGAGTTTCAACTGCGGGCTTCGGCATCGAGGTCACCGCGGTTCTCTTGGGACTCTGTGCTCCAATAAATCATTCCATGTTACCGTCATTGGAGCCTCTGATGCCTTGCAGAACCGGCGACGCGATGATTGGAGATCGGCTTTTGGGGAAGTTGACAGATTCCAACGCGATACTGGGCATAGAGGCCTACCGAGAGGCATGCGCCAAGGTCGCCGACAAGGAGGCCTGGAACGGCAAGTTTACCGCCGAGGTGTTCTGGTTAACCTGCATGGCCATCCACTGCGTCCTTGCCCCGGCAGTAAAGGAGTACAAGCAGCTCATCGAGAACTTCGTCCAGCCGATGAGTGACCAGGAGAAGGCTCGTAAGGCCGTAGCCCAGCTCTGCTGCTGGAACTCTGCTCTGTTCGAGCGGAACTTCCTGCTGAACTTCCGTTCGTTTTGCCACTTACTGTCTGGATATCTTGCTCACTGTGTGTACTGTTATGACGGACAAGGCAACCTGCGAGCTGATAGATGGTCTCTCTTCGTCGAGAACGACTTCGACGTTCACCGATTATTCGATCTTGGGCTTGACCAGCACGATTCTCCGCCACAGCTGGCTGCCTTTCCCGCTGAGTACGTCGAACTCGGGTCCGACCATGCAGCGTACTGGAGTCCCTGATGGAAATCGTGTCAACATTCACTCTCCTGTCATTAGACGCGCCTTTATTTCCGCCTAATATCTTCGCCGACGTGAGACCGCTTGCCACCCTTGCAACATTTTTTCTCAGTAGGCCAACCTCAAGCCGTTTCTATGCAGATTCGCCCCTCTCTCCGCATCTTACCTTTTCCTTGGGCGCAAGTCCGCTTCTGCACTTTACCATAGCTCATGGAGGCGCGACTGCGCCTGCAGGTCGCGCGGTGAGACAAGCAGTGCTGACGGACACCATTTGTTTGCGCCACTTGCTTCCGGGGATAGTCCGAGGCTTCGTGGAAGCTCAGAAATCGGGCTACTATGCCCGCATAGAACACCGACTCCTTTACATTCAGCTGTTTAACGAGCTCATCTCGCTGGAGCCCTACCAAGACAGCCTGCACAGCATCGCCGAAGACGCCGCATTCGGAGACCTGTTCCCTCGATTCATCCACCACTTCGTTTCCAACCTGGCTTGGGTCACAGAGGAAGGGCTAAGCCACCTGACGGAAATTAAAAATCGGCTGCAGCGCGGCGAGGTGGTCGACTCCACGGAGATACCTGCCGGTCACGAAGACGACGACACCAACGTGGAGGCGATGCCGATGGTGAAGCTCGTGGGGATCTGCAAGTCACTCAATAAGGCCGGTCAGCTCTCCATGAAGGTCTATACGTCATTGGCCTCCGTGTCCAGTCGACACATAATCCCCAACGGTGAGCGTCGGGTGCGTGCTAATGCAGCAATCCTCTTGAGCGAGTGCATCCTGAACCTCAACGTCGTGCTGTACAATCTTCTTGGCCCAAAATGTCTTCAGTTGAAGATTCAGAACGTACAGCGGTTCGAGTTTGACCCGCGCGCGTTGCTGGCCTCAACAGTCACGACCTACCTCATATACGAGAAGTGTGCGCGTGACATGGGTATGGTAGAGCGGTTTCTGGGCGAAATCGTTGATGAGGAGCGCTACTTTTCTCTTCAAACCTTCATGAAGGCGGTTAACATAGTCCAGCGCGAAGGCCTCATGTCCGATGGTGAGGTCACTCGGATGGCTGACTTCGTCACTTCGTTGGAGACCGCTCTCCACGAGAAGGAGAGCGAAGCAGGTCGCATGCAAGCAGTAGCTGACTCGATTCCAGACCATTTCATGGACCCCATAATGGGAGACATGATGGTAGATCCGGTAAAGCTGCCGACCTCAGGCCATGTAGTCGATCGGAAGCACATCGAAAGACATCTGATGAGCGAGTCCTTTGACCCATACAACCGAATGGCGCTGACCAAGGAGGACCTTATTCCCCTGCCGGAGCTGAAGACCGAAATTGAGCAGTGGAAACGTGATCATCTGGCATAGGTGTGAAGACCGTATGAATTCCTCAGAGCGGAATTTACTTGCTGATATTTGTTCGTGTCCATTTTGCGGTTATAATGCTCAGCGTGTTGGATTTCCTATGCGACCCCCAGGTGCAGCGACTGACGCCTAGCGCTGTCCTGCAGGCTGGGATGTGCGATCTGTGCTGTAACCTTAAGTCGAAGTGCGAATGCGAACGCCGACCTCCAGCGCCTCGCCGACGAGGGTCACTAGTGAGCACGCAGCGAAAACCCGACCTGACACCAGCCTCTGAGCCGGCGACTCCAGTATCCACAAGGCCTGTTTCGGATGCGCAGACGCCTGAGCGCCTCGCCGAAGATGGTGGTTTGAGACCAGCGCTCAGCATGCTTTACGGCAAGCCAGGGCACATCGTGGCAACTTCCGCAGATACACTAGATACCTTCGCGGAGGAGTGCTGCTCCGCTGAGCGCCATGAACCGAGCCCTGCAGCTCCCCCACCTCATGACGTGCCCGAGGTCTGCCAAGCAGTCAGAAATCTTACAGAATCGCGACGCCACGTTCTCATATCTGGCTGGGGATCTAAGCAGGCATACGGTGCCGCTCTCAGCGAGTTCCTCTCGGTCAGAGGCTCGGATGTGTACGAAACCGACTGGAGATTCGTTCGGCCACAACGAACGCTGTGCGGGCTAGTGCAATTTCTGCGAGTTGTTTCGATGTGTGGCTCCAACCGGCAAAACCCAGAAGAGGTGGCGTCACTGAAGTGCTTGACGGATTTGGTGAGACGGGAAGTGTCAGAGGTCACTCATGCCCTCTGGATTCACCACTGCTTCGGAAACGGTGTGCTTGAAAGGTGGGCTGACCTGCGAGATCTGCTGTCGGTTACCAGTCGCCGAGTGTTCAACGTGTTCGTTACGGAAGATCTGGACCCAAGACTGCTGCTGGTCAACCTTCCTGACTGTGTAAGCTTGGGAATATACCACATCCCTCTGAATACGCACATGCCTTATGGGTAGGACCCTCAGGGTTAGAATCATGCTAGCGATACCTTTGTACGGTGCGATCAGCAGTCGAGAATCGTCCCCTTCGTTGAGCGCTTCTTCTGTGCAAGAGCTGACGCACCTGCGATTGCCCGCGGAGACGTCGTGGTGGCCGTAAACGCCCTGCCTCCAAACGTAAGGAAGACGTTTGAGGACTTCGTATGTCTGTGGAGTCGAGACTACCATTTCAAACGTCTCACCGGCTCGCGAGAGAAACCAAAGGTTGACAAAGAAGAGCTCACGCGCTTGGTTCAGTTGCGAGTAATGTCTATGACGCTGCTGACGCTACACCAGGTGTTAGCCGAGTTGCTGAGCCACGGGATACTGAAAGACGCCCCGAACCACCTACATTTTGCGTACGACGCATCTGTCTTGGAAGGCTCACAGTGGCAACCGAAAGTTGACAAGGGACGTGAAGAGGCCCAAGCCCTTTTCGTCGCCTCTGGCGCCAGGGGAAAGAAGGTGAGATCAAAAAGGTGACGCCTAAGTGCGTCAAACTCTACATGAATCTTTTCTGGATATAAGACTGGTGGTGTTGAAGCTTTTAGGCTGTTACATGAATCTTTTCTGGATATAAGACTGGTGGTGTTGAAGCTTTTAGGCCTTTACCCAAAATAGTGTGCGTGTGCAGATTCGCCTATGTCCAATCCGACAGGTAAGACCGCAGCCTATTCAAAGACGCAGCTGATGAGGGGGCGCTTCCGGCACCCCTGCACGACCAAGACTTCACGACAAGGTTGCCTGGATATCCGGATCATTGCACCAGTCCATTCCGTCTTGGCGGTCCCGCCACAGTGATGCCGCGCGCTGGGCGCCCGGGATACGACTACACCACTCTGGAAGGATTGATGCATGACACCCCGTATCAAGATTCCCTCTACCAGCCCATATGCCCTAATGGTATGTACAAGTACGCGAACGGCTGGGTGTCCTACCCTTACGGTATCCCTGCCGATCTAGCTCCAGTAATGCGGAAGGCAGCTAGTAAAAACACCATGGTCTCGTCAATCATCCCGCAAATGAGCACGTTCGGAACCTGGGAGATGAAAGCAACTGAGGCGAGCCTCAGCAGCGAGCTGTCCGTTACCCCCGAGGCCCCGAAGCCCGCGCCTGTCGAGTTCGACCCTACCTCTGATAAGGTGACGGTGTCGGTGTCGGCGGGTGAGCCTGTCACGCCAATTCATCTCCCGCCGCTTGTCTTGGAGCCAGAAAGGCCGCGGTTTGGCAAGTTTCGTTGGTTCGCCTGATTGTCCAAAATTCATGAACAAACTTCGATACATGCGTCCCATACAAACCCAACGCTTTCGACAGCGCCCGCCAGGTCGCACTTAACGGTGGACAAGTCGTGCATCAGGTCCTGACTTGTTAGTATGACGCTGACAGCCAACTGACAGGTGTCATCTTCGACGTCGTTTTCCGACCGCAACACGAATTTGAAGTCCCCGCGACCTACGAACTGGCCTCCCTGTAGGAAGCAGAAGACAGTTCGACTGCCCGAACCCGCCGCCTGCAGAACCACTCCCTCGTCTCGGACGGCCTCGCCTAGCGCCACCAAGGCCACCTGCCCCAAGAGGGTACGACTGAGAGCGTGAGCCAGCACAACGGCTTGCGCCGCTGCAGTGCCGATGGGCGCGTCCGGGATGCACATGCGATGCCGAGCAGCGCATTCCTCCACAAGGTGATCGTAGTTGTCGGGACACGCTGTCGTTTGCAGCACCCTGTTGACTCGCCTTCAAGAGCTCTGCCGTTCACACTAACAGATTCGCGTGCGTAGTCCTTCCGGTTTTGCACCAAATCCAGGACTAAGCTTGAGTGCATCTGACTCTGTCTCCGTTCAGCCACATCCTGTGTCAGAACCACAGGGACTACGTTCCACGGCTTTTCAGCCAATAGTTCCTGTCGGGACCGTGGGATCAAGGCGGGGTAACGCGAGTGGCGTAGCAGATTGAACCTGGGTAAGAGAAGCTCTGCGCTGCGGTTGGCGGTGAGCTGCGCCTGGGCTTCCGTCACGGCAACTGCCATGCGTACTTGGGCAGAGAGTAACGACTGGTAGGTAGAGGCTAGCTGCTTGAGAGATAACCGTTGGCTTTCACCTCCGATTCGACGCGGCGACTTTCAAGACTCACGTCACACTTTGACCTACGGATACCACACACCTCTGCTATCAAGGGGATCACGTCCCCTTACCACAAGGGCACTTTCCGAGGTGATGAGGAACTCTTGAGGAAATATTCATCATTATGTGTTTGTGCTCCTCGGAGATTCTCCTGATCGAACCTCGACAGTCGACTGCGCCTTCCAGTCATGCCCTAAGTTCCCGCTGGGGCAGATGTGACCTCCGATTCGACGCGGCGACTTTCAAGACTCACGTCACACTTTGACTCGCAACGTGTGACCGCGCGGCGTCTCTGCGGTATCTGTACCCATTAGCTAGTATGTATACCCTAAATGGGCATGCCGCTCTGGAGAAATTCAATTCCTGAATGCCCGCGGTAAAGAGAAATCTGCCTTCTCCCGAGGAGGCTGTCGCAGACCACCCCAGTTGTAGCACGGAAAGGCAGGTCCTGCTGTCGCCAATTCCTCTGGTGGATTACTCTGGCGCAGATCCTGGCAGCATCGTCTTGCCGTCCATGACGGTCGCCCAGCTGTGTGCTCTGTTGCAGATGCCTTACTTACAGGAGCTGGTGAGGGCAGTAATTCCCACTGTTGGCAATCCCCGAGCGCTGTGGGAAGACCAGAAACTCTCCCTCTTCGACATGGTAGAACTCCAGTTTCAAATTGTAGGCGGCGACCACTCCTTCCTGCGTATCTTAGGCGTAAACGCGGGAATCACGCTGTTCAATCTGCATCGGGCATTCTGCACATCATTGGGGTTCCCTGAGGACGCGTTTGAACGGCCTTTCCACTACTGGCACTTTCCCGGCGCACCTGTCATCTACGCCAACGGCACGGATTTCAAGCGGCACTCCAAGTCCCTCGGCAACGTCGCCACGGATAAAACCGCAGTGCTCAACTCGTTTATCGGCCCCAACTCCACTTCCTTCTACTACGATCTCGACGACGTGCGCTTCGAGGTACGGGTCACGGACGTTATAGCACAGCAGACGGTGCAAGCAGACCTCGTTTGGGTGCCGCGAGTGACGGAGGGCTCCGTAGGGGATGCCCCATTCCTGCTGGGCCAGGAGCCTGACGACTTTATCATAGACCGCGTCAACCTTATGTTGAACGAAGGCAGATTTGGTCGGAACATGGCTACCTCCAGACGGACCAAGCGGAAGCGCACTGAAAACCTAGATATGGACGATAAGCTGCGGCTGTTACGGCAGCCCATTGCTCAGTTTTTTCAGCATCGCACGGAGTACAAGAAAAGAAAGTCGCCTGGAAGTCCCGACTGCAAGACTGCTACAAGTGATGGCGAAGCATAAAGTCAGTTGAACTTATATCACCTCATCTCGAAGTTCCTCATTTGCTCTAAGTGCTGGGTCATCATCTTCAAAGGGTCCCTTTGCAAGCCGTTACGGAGCACCTCTGCGTAGTGAGACATATCTCGCTGGACAGTCTCAGAGCGCTGCTTGGCAGTGATGCGCTTGGTGGGTTTCTTGGGCGGGCTCAGAGATTGGGGTACGGTGGGAGCCAACACGTTCTCGTCCTTCTGCTGTAGGAAGCGCCTGAAGTCGAGTTTCTTCAGTATCATCTCTTTTCGCTTCCGCCGCTTGCGCTGGTTGTGAGTCAGGCTCTGGGGCTTCGCGATGTCCTTTGAGACGGCTTTCACCTTGGCGGTCTTGAGTTCAGCTTTGGCCATCCAAATTCCTATTTGCTATGCAGCTGTCCCCTGTAAGGACTATTGACGCCGGGAGCCCTGTGCTTGACATGGCGTTGCATCCATCTCTAAACCTGGTGTCTCTCTCACTGGTCAACGGTCGGTTGGACATTTGGGATGTGCAAGGGTTTGAGGAGATCAAGCGTGCGACCTTTGACGTTCACGGCTATTTCCCTGTCCGTAGGGTCCTCTGGTCCAATGATGGCCAGCTGCTTGTCACTAGCGATAAGCTTGGGCGAGTGGCTGTTCTAGATGCGGAGACTGGTGCTGTGTCGTGTGCCATAGAGGCTGTTGGCAACCCAGACTGCAACTGTGGAGTCAGTGCTGTGGCGTTTCTCAACCCTAGTGTCCTTGTCACCGGAGACGACATGGGCTTGGTGCGGGGCTGGGATTTGAGGGTGCCATCCCCAGGTCCTGACAACCACACCTTTGAATTCTGGGAGAATGAAGACACGATTCACGAGATTCTAACTAAGGGTGACCATGTTGTATGCGGCAGTGGAGAGTACCTCGAAGTTTTCGACGTGAAGGCTGCCGCAGATCCACTCGTAGCGATGAGTGACGAATGTGAAGAGGACTTGGTAGCCATGACTTTCGCCCATCAGGAAAACAAAATACTCACGTCGCTATTCAGCAGCGGCGACGTTGCAATCTGGGAGTATGACGATTTTGGCTACTTCCGCAGCAAGGTTACCGGCCACCCAGACACCGTCAACGCAATGGCCATGTACGACCAGGGCACGGTGCTCACCGGTTGCGGTGATGGCCGTCTCCGGGTAGCCAGCGTGAAGCCAACCGGTATCTGTGGGACGATAGCCGTCCACTGTCGCGTGGATAATGACAGCGGCACCGCAAGCGGAATCAACTGTCTGCAGCTGACGCCGCAGAAGGATTTTGCAGTGACAGCCGGAGATGACAATTGCGTGAAGTTCTGGGACTTGGACGCCGTTGACAGCATGGTGCACGTCTACGAATCGCGTAAGAGCAAGAATGAGGAAGTTCTGCTGGACGATGATGACCTGAAGCAGTTAGATATGCAACAGGGCAACTTTTTCGCTGACTTGGAGACCGACTTCTAGGAGTTAGTATAATGTCTGGTAAAGCTCTTCCATGGACTCAAAGATTTGTTCTTTTGGGATCGGGGGTAGCCTGCTTTTATTTCGTCAGGGTCGTTGCGTAACTGTAGTCGATACCACCGAAAGGCATCCGCACGACCCACATCAAAGAGATGTCGTACGGTGCTATCCTCTGCGAAGTCCAGAGCGCACTTCAAAAGCTCGGATATCGTCAACGCCATGGTTGGTAGGTTTGGGTTAGCAAGTTCGGAGCGGTCTTGCTGGTCAGCACCCTCGTCAGTCATTGTTAATAGCGGGTGCTCCAGAGGCGCTAGGTAGTTCATGATCCGCGAGGATGATCCTGGGAACTGGTCTCCATCCTCACAATGAGCCGATTCGTGGTGAGGTCGTTGCAACAACTCTTTTAATTGCTCATGTGTAGGACATGGCTTCCTTGACAAATATGAGTTGAAGTCGTCGACCTCTTGTTGAGTAAGACTCTGGTCGCACTTCGAGAGATCCGGACTGATAGCGTCCCCAACAGCATGCTTGAGCTTCACTCGCGTAGCGGGGAAGGGCAGCACGAATATGTCTTTCGTCGCCCCTGTAGGTGGACATCCGAAATACTTTCGTGGCACCGCGAAATAGCCGTCTACGGCAGCGCGACCCCGACATCGCACTGTCGGCCACGAAGCGAAGTAGAAGGGAATGTTGCATGACGCGCAAAGACAGTCCAACAGGTCCTCCTCGTTCTTGAATCGACTGACAAACCGACCCCGCGGGTAGGGTAATATGGACGTGTATGATACTGTGGCAGGCGCTGGCCTGTCGTTGTAGGCAGCGATATGCTCATCCTCAATAAGATCCTTGAACTGATTGCGAAGCACATCGATTAGACGGCCAGCAGCTCCTAATTTTCTGTGTGATTTGGCGCAAGCACCCACTCGATATTTCTCTCCACCTCATAAATTGCGTACATGCCGACAGAAGCCAGATCCATGCCGCAGCCGGCTAATACTGTGCATAGCGCACCCGCGCTTGCTCCGGCAATGGGCACTTCGTTGGTGAGCACGCCCACCTCCTGCAGATAGCACGCGACGCCGAGGTGGTACGGTAGCAGCAGCCCTGCAGGGCTGAAACTAAACCCTGTGGAAGCTTCAAATGGTACCATACTGTCGTGGCTGGCTTGAAAACTGGAAACTATCTCAGAAATTGTGTTTGCCAGAATGAGGCGGGTCTCGTTGAAGGTGTCAGCCACCCACATGTTATCACTAAGCCAACTGTCAGGCACGCTGCCCACATTGCTGGAGGAGCTGTCGGACATAAGTTAATTAGAGTAAAACTGCCACTCGCCAAACTACGGTCCTTTAAGCACTGCGAAAGCGTGCCGCCCTTCGACGACGTCATACCCGGAAGCTCGCCGGCTCGGCACCTGGGCTGCAGGCTGTCAGCACATTTCGTCTCGCTCATCGTTGTCGCTGCCATCTGTGGCATCATTGTATTGAGTGGGAGGGAGGTCGTGGTGACATAGATATGCTCGCGCTGAACGTAGTTGAGAGCCTCCCTGTGGACTTCGCCTGCGACTCTATGGTTAACATTATTCCAGTGCTGAATCATTGCGACGAGTTTCTTTACGAGGTGACGATGTGCGATTGGTGCGCAGTGTCCCGCCTACTATACATGATTGGCGGGGTGACTGCTGCTATCCTGGCATCATTCTTTTGTTTCGTGCCCTTCTACACAGACGATCAGTTCTCGATGATGGTGGAGGAGGATCTCGTGGAGGTGATGCACGGCAAGCCCATCTACGAGTGAACAAATTGGTAAATATGGCCCAAGTTTTGTGGTCGCTACGGGAGACGGCGCCATGCTCCGCTCAGCGAGCCCAAGAAGTCGTCAAGAACTGTAGTAAACGTTTCAGAAAACGCTGTGTGCGGCAGCACGCAGCGGGCCATGAAACGCAGGTCTGTGAGCAGCTGGCGAAAATTCTTCATAGCCTTGAAGTTGATGACGACGTGAGCAAACACCTACTGCTGGCCACCGTTGAGGGAATTGTGCAGATTCTACCATGTCAGTTCCACGCCCCCGACCGAGCCACCGAGCTGCATCTCTCTCTGTTCCTTCACAAGCTCATTCCCGAACTCAGCGGCATATGGTTAGCACACAGTGACATCGTCATGCTAGACTCGGCTGGATTCGGGTCCGAGGCAGAACAGACTGGCTGTGTCGTTGTGGGAATCCGAGCCAAGGTTCTGCTATTTAGACCTGCACCATCAGAGGTGCTCGTAGGTGTCGTAACCTCCGTGGGCGAGGCGAGTGTATCTCTGCTCGTGTTCGGACTCTACAGTGCTACCATCACCGAAAGGAACCTCTGCGGGTTCACTTTCAACGCCAAGAGACACTGCTTCGAGTCTGGGAAGCAGGTCGTTGAGGAGGGTGCCACCTTGACGTTTCACGTGGAATCGTTCCAGTTCGCGGCCACAGGCGAAGCCGTGACCATCGAGGGGAAGCATACCGAAATGGATCGTGTGATGGGAGTTAACAATCACTGCTCGAGTTGAGTCTTCAGGCAATATTGCCAGCCCTGGAAGGACCCCGCCTTCGCATGAGCTACAAACTCTCGAAGGACGCAGTCTATTCGCTGCTTGACTTCACGCCAGTGATGGCCACCCTCGTGAACGAAACCGTTTTTGGCCATGTTGGGAAGCAGCCAGTCTGGGACGTTGAGCACGCAAGTGACCGGAGGAAGATCGTAGACACCCAAGTCGCCCAGCTGACGAATGCGGACAGGGTCACCATGTAGTGGCACTTCTAACCGTGATATTAACCTATCTTGGTGATACAGTAGCACTCCTGATTCCAGAAGGCCGTTGTCTTCAACGTCAGATGGAAGCTCCAGCACGGCAGCTGCTCGGCCCGGGTTCAGGAACCCAATCAGTCCTACGCACTGGAGATTGAGGTCGCCCCCTTGGAAGATGTTAGCGACCTCCACTGAGTTATGCAAGGTCTTCTTCAATACTCGGTATAACCCACCAGCGAACCCTGAATCGTCAGAGCCCTCCTCCTCGGGCACGGACAGAGCAACGCCGGCAAGGCTAAGAACGCACTTTTTGTGCAGGCGAGCCCAAAATAGGAAGGTAGCTAAACACCCGTCCAACCCATCCTCCGGCTTGGTCCAGAATGGGAAGGTCTCGGGTAGGAATCCGCGCGATGCGTCGGCCACCATGACTTTACGACCACAACTCTCTTCGGTCCACAGATCCCACTTCAGGTCGCTGGCCTTGACGGCGGTCTTTCCGTGTGTAAAGGCTTCGTGGTGTATACGGCCGGTATTCTCATCCACCGCGAGCCCAGGGAAGTCGTCCCTCAAATCGTAGAGTATCACCCGAGTGCCGCTTTCGGACCTTAGAGCCTGTATCTGAGCAGCAAGAGCAGCAGGACTCCTATATGATGAGTATTGCATGATCAGCTTCTGAGTTTGCCGATGGTTTACGGCTGGGAATCCGTTGGTCATTAACACGCGGTCAGGAAGCTGCCACACCACTGCTGGCGCAATCAGTTGGTTGGAATGAACGTGGCCCATAAGGGGGAGACTGCACATGCCCATGCCGATCATCTGCTCCGTTTGCGTGATCAGCAGGCTTCCCAAACCCAGCCTCGCAAACGCGATCTTAAAGCCGAGCCCATATCTCCAAGGCTTCGTCTTCACGTCTATAGGTTTGAATCCAGCGATCTGCTTTAAACAGCTGTGGAACTCCTTGAAAGACAGACCTGTTCCATTGTCCTGAATGGAGATCTCCACTCGTCCTTCGGGGTCTATGGCCAGATCGATGTCTACTCGAGACGCACTGACCCATGGCTGGCAAGCGTTGTCGAGAGCGTGGCCCAGCGCCATAAAAGGAGAGGTGCACGATCCGGCAAGGCCCCAGAAAACTCCAGGGGACGGCGTGCACGACTCCATCCACACAGGCACGCGCCGTATATGATCTGTCATAGCCAGACAGGAATAGTGCACCCTACTACTGTCCACAGCCACCTGCTGCTCGTCCTTCTTGCAAACCTTGCGTGGTGGTTCAACTGGGTCAGCGGAGTCTAGTCCGTCTCGGAGTTGGCTCATGATATCGTAGAGCTGCTGGCTGCCTATGATCTGGCCGACATAGTTATAGAATTTCGTTAAGGGTATATCGTTGTTCAGAAAGTCGTTCAAGGCCTGCCGTAGCTGCGCTCGCTGCTCGCCGGTGGTAACCTTTTCATCCGCGAGGTAATGGCACAACCCGAACACAGATGGGTGTCTGGATGCGGCCATTTCGTTAGAAAATGCAGATTTCATTTACGGGTACAAGACTCATCTTTGCCTCCACCCCTCGTGGGGTTCCTACCAGGTCAATCTTATCTCGGTTCCATTTCGGATTATCGACGCGGCCCCGTCAAGGTGCCCGCCGGGGCGGACTTGATGCGTGCGCGCGTGTTAACGTCGCCCATTGACGAATCAGCACTTCTTTTTCCAGTGTACACTGAAGGAAGAAGGAGACTCTACAGAAATCTCGATTTCCAGATGTCGATGTGGGTTGAGAGTGAGATATCGAGCGGTTGCCAAGACTCACTCGCACAGGCCCTCGAGTCTCGCGATAAATCACGCGTGCGAGCCGTCCTCGCTGATCCCGGAGTTTCCTATGCCGACATTGTGGGACATCTGGCGAGCATCGACCAGCCGGACAGTTTTAACTTCGTGGTGGCGGAGTTAGCCAAGAACCATTCGGTGGTTACCCCACACACTGTCGAGGCATGGACAGCCGTGCCGCTGAGTTGCTGTTGGAGAGTTCTTCAAGCAGCGCGCACCTGGACTGGAATTCTGACGGGCTGCCCACAGAGTGTGGTTGATGCTCACTGCCCTGATGCCCCTGCTCTCAGCCAGGTGCTCGGTCTAGCGAGCGTGGTCCTGACTGCTCGCATGGACACGTTAAGGATGACCAGGGAGAACCAAGGTCTAGTACAAGAACTAAGCGACCTTTGCGTAGGCGTTTTGGACGGGAGCGCACATCTCACTCGGTGGTCAGGTTTGCTTAGCAACTTAGGCAAGGTAGGATTTGCCGACGACACAAGTCAAGATGCTTTGTGGTTAAATTTGACCTCCTTTTCTAAATGAACCGAGAAATCCTGATTTTCTACTATGGCGTCGAAAGCTTCTATGATCAATCGCCCTGACGCGTTCTCCGTTGTGGAGACGCCGGCGGGGAAAGCTAAAATCGAGAGCCAGAATGACCACAGGTCTCCGTCGTGTACGATATTCACCATCTATGTTGAGGACCACACCCTTGGGAACCTGATGCGATGTCAGCTGATGAGAGATCCGGATGTGGTGTTTGCTGGTTACCGCAATCCACATCCCTTGGAGAACGTCATTGAGATCCGCATCCAAACCAACGGGACAAAGTCCCCACATCGAGCTCTATCCGAGTGCGTCACTCTTCTGAAGGCTGAAACAGATAGCTTGCAAAAACAGTTTAAAGACGAGATGAAGATGCTCGCGTAAATCGGACAGTGTGGGCCATGACTGTGGATCTGCATGGAAACACCGATACTCAAAATGAAGCTCATACATTCAGTTGTCATTGCCGTTGCAACCGCTACTCGACTGGTCCAGTGGATCAAGAGCAGCGCAGTGCCAAGCAGACTCTCCATGACTCGTCAGCTGATACTGAAGGAGATCAAAACTGTTCAATCCTTAATGGCGGACTCCAAATTCACTGCCATCTTCCTTCCCTCTGACGCTGCGTGGTCTCGACATCATCGAGAGTACCAGGCTTTGTCGAAGGGAGGCGTCACGACTCAGGATTTCCTGATGGAGGGGGCCTTGGAGGTGCCCCGGCAGGGGGGTATTCATAGCCTCTTGCGGTTTGCACGGAGTAATGAGAATGTGGTGTATTCCACGTTAGGATCAGGGTACTACTTCGTGGACGGCAGAACCGCTTGCCTTGCCCGTTTGAACAGGAAATACCAGTATGAAGCAGACCGAACCCGCTGCGTTCGCTTCGCACTGTTGGATGTGGACCTGCGAGACGCCGATGTCTTCGTCATAGACGACGTCGTATTCTCCGACAATCTTGAAGATCAACTTAAGCGTTGATGTTCCTTCTTTATAGATTAGCAGCTAGTCCGATAATTGAAACCAATGTTTATTGATGCGCATCTAGATCGAGTAGAGGGTGTGGGCCACTAGAGGATGATTTACCTGAAATCAGAGGGATGCTGGACCGACTCCCAGCGGTAATAGTGCACAGCATTCTGGGCTTCCTTGAGTACTCCTACTCCTATGATCGATGTCGCACAGCGAACCGCCTGCGAATGTTGAGTAAAGACGTCGCCATGCTTTTACAACAGTACCCGTGTTATAAGTCGCGCTGCCTTCGGGAGGTCCCCCCAGAGAGGAGGTCGCGTTGTCACGTTGTAACCGTTACGGAGCCCTCGCCAGTACTCGAGTGCGTCGAGGAACTCAAAGTCGCATGCTCCGACGGCGTGGGATGGCTGCCGGAAAGGCATCCAAACCTGAGATTTCTAGCAGCGTCCAAAGCGACGCCTCTGAGTCACCCACTTCCGGAATACATCACTCAGCTGGACGCGGAGTTGGAGGCCCCAGAACAACTGAAAGTGCTTGTGACAACTCTCCCATTCACCCGCTTACGATGGTTGCAGCTGAGCCTGGAATTCGAACCCAATTTGGCCTTGGAAGCGGCGATGCTTCCAGACACGCTACGCACGCTAGTCTTGTACAGCTTCTACGTTCGTGTGAAGTCTTTGCCTGAGGGGCTTCGCAACCTCACACTCAAGGCGCTGGACTTCAGTATCGACTCGTACCCTGCTTTGGTGTCCTGTAGGATGGAGGTTTGGGCCTACCAGGGGGCTCCTTTGCCGAATACGTTGAAAAGGCTGAAGCTAGTGCAGATGGGAGAGGCCGAGTTCCCTGCAGCTCCCGTCGGCCTACAGCAATTGGAAATCGACGTGGTGAGGTGCCCTCCGGCATGGTGGTTTCCCAGCTCTTTGCGGGCGCTAGACTTATGGTGTCGTCCATGGTCCAGTCCTAGTGAAGGCTTTGTGGATGAGGTGCGAGAAGCGTGTCCCAATCTCACACGGTTTACTTTAAGGGGACAAGCTATGATAACCAGGCAGGTGTTAAGTCAATGAACAAGATGAACTTTGAACGTGAACTAGGTCGTTGATAACCAGGTCATTCAACAAAAACTAGGTCGTGGCGGCTCTTCCGAAACTGCTGAAACTGCTCTCGGTTTCCGACTGAACTGCGAGGGTCGGAAGGTCTTCCTTGTCAGCGGACAGCGACTTCTCCATTCTGATGGCGAAGCTCTCAGCTTCCTCCCGAGCTTTGTCAAACGATCCGAAAAAACGAGGATCGAAAGTGCGGCAGCCTCCAAGCCGCTCAACCTTGAAGACCTGCTCCGCAGGACACCAGGTTGACTTCTTGGACACCCTGGAATCCTCTCCTGAAAAGCTGTCTCTCCACTCCACAGCAACGTCCAACGCCTCTCTACCGAGGTCGCACTCATAGAAAAAGTGCACTTGGCGGACTCCGTCATGTATCAGACTGGCTGTCCAACACGTCCCCAACGACGCGCTCCTCCAGTTTCGCGTGATGCCTACAGGCACTGGTTCTAAGGGTACCGCCTCCAACGGAGTCTCAGATTTGATGGTGGTGGCTGGAGACTCACATTCAGGGGCGGGCGCTGGAGACTCACTTTCAGGGGCGGGTGCTCGTGTGAGCTCCGAGAGAGACCACAACTCAGCTGGAGAACTCCAGACAGGACTCCCGTTTGAGCTCGGGCTGTAGCTGATAGCCTGCACAGCGGGTATTGGTGGGCCGTGTGGCTTTTTCCAAAGTGGCTGCATGATGTCCCTGTCGTCTAGAACGCGTGGTCTCTTTGCGGGACTCTGCTTGTCACTTCCCGAGCGGCGCTCAGGACACTCAGACGACCCCTCAGACGATTCATAGGAAAGATGCCGAGGACGGTCGTGACGTTTCTTTGTCGCCGCACGCAACCTTCGAGGTCTGATCGCTGTCGAAGTCCGGAGGGGAACTTGAGACGAGCGTCGAGTGGGCTTTGCAGCGGATCTTCTGACAGCGCGCTTCGCCGCTACCTTTTGAGGATGGTCCGTGCGAACCGCCTCCAAGTATCCACCGGATCCAGCTTGGGCAGCGACTTTCCTTACGCGGCTTAGCCACCTGACTGCATTATCGTACGCGTATTGACCGTGTTCCCGTGTAGTGAAGACTCTCGACAAAACCTCCCCCTTGATTGGCCAGCTTCCGCGCCAGGCTCCAAGGGTGTCCAGATATACAAGCGAGGAGCAAGGGCCGCTGGATGAGTCAGAATCGCTGGATGTGCTCTCCAAAAAAGGAGTTGGGTGACACGCCTCCCTTGGGCCCTCGCACCATCGGCGAGCTAAACGGACAGAGTCATTCAGACCATACTTCCTGACTGAGAAAAGCTTCCTCCGTCCATCTGGGGCATCAGCTCGCCATGATAGGTCTTTCGAGACCCAGGTCAACCGAGTGCCGTCTTTGGTTGGCTTATGATACCGGTTTCTGTCATCTTGCGTTGACTCTTCGGTTTCCTCTGACTCGGATGACGACCAGGCAATAGAACCCATCGATAATGAGTGAGAAAGACATCATTTTCGTGTAGTCAATGAAGTATCCGCCGAGGGACCAATGGCATTCGTCTACCCTGGGCCGGGCCCTGTGTAATGACAAAGAAACAATTTCGATGAAATATACACAAGCAATCATCTCTCGTGACTGATTTCCACCCCTATTGTTTGATAATCAAAGTCAAAAATGAACTCGGTTCCCGTTAACGTTTTGGGCCACCGATACGTAGTGCAGGAGGAGAAAGGGTGTGGCTCATACGGCACAGTGTTCGCGATGAAGAGGAACGTATGCACCAAAGCCAATTGCGCCTGTCCCCCGCCTCTCCTGGCTCTGAAGGTGTTCGACAGTTCCGAAAGTAGCGGCGAGGGCTTGTGTCAAACGACCCTGAGGGAGACTCACGCCATGCTCGCCCTGAAACACGAAAATGTCATGCCCATTACCCATATGTGCTGGGACCTGAAGTGGCCCGGGGTTGGAAGACGGTTTGGTATGGCCATGCCCCTAATGGAGGGCAATTTAAAGGACTTGGTGCGTAAGCAAGGGCCCAGTTATCCAGATGAATGCAAGAGCTCGCAGCGAGTTCCGAACTCAAAGTACTCCCTTGTCGCGGTCCTACATCGAGTTCACCAAAAAGGTATCCGCCCAGATCGTCAATGGCATGGCAGCTTGCCATGCCAACGACATCGCCCATCGCGATTTGAAGCCGCAGAACATTCTTTGGTCCGGCACTGTAACTGATCCTGTCATTCGCATCGGTGATTTTGGGTTGGCTCGCTTTATGCGCGAGGATACCTGCCGAGACCCAGACAGTAAAACCCACAGCGGAACAATTCAAACGCTGTGGTATCGAGCACCTGAAGTAATTTTCGGAGCGTCACAACACACACTAGCTGTGGATCTCTGGTCGCTCGGTCTTATTATTGCTGAGATGTACAATTTTTCCTCTAGAGGGTATCCGGATCCTCTAATTCCCGAGAGCTCTGAGATCTCGTATCTGTTTAAATGTTTGGAGTACTTCGGCTATCCCACTGACGAGACGGACCTGGAAAAATTTACTGCAAAGGACAAGTATGGGAAGAGAATGCTTCCCTATTTCAACACCCTGCTTCCCAAGTTGAAGGGCGGCAAGTTGAAAACCAAGATGCCTCACGCCGATGACGACCTGCTCGACCTTCTTGACAAGATGTTTCAGTGGAATCCAGAGAAGCGTGGTGAGATACAAAGATATCTGCTGCACCCGTGGTTTGATTCCATTCGCGAGTACATTGATAATCTACAGGACTTCATAGCGTTAGGACCGAGGGAGGACCTTATGCGGTCTGTCAAGCTAGTCATGTCGCAGTCCGTTCAACGACAAGAAGGGCTAGCCATGAAGCAGCAGGAGGCGCGTTTGAAACAGACACACATTCAAGATTTTGTGGTAAACCGCCCAGAGGGCGAGACCCAGGAGAAGGAAGAGCCGAACCCAGAGAAGGAGAACGCGTCACCGACCGCCAAATGCAATGAGGAGGCAGAGCCCCGCCTGAAGAAACTTCGGGCTCAGCAAAAACGCAAGCGGTCCAGGGAGGAAGAGGGCGCTGATAAACAGGTAAAACGCCCACGAGTGTGAAATGTTTAAAAGTCGAATCCCAGCCGATCTAAAGATACGTGAATCTCGCGTTCCCTGCGAGACAGATCCACAAAACAACTGTAGACCTGAGTACCGCTGCCGCCAGGGCCTCACCGGGCAGATGATATTGGAGCATGCCTGGGCGATGGAGGGGGCCACGTCCATATGATCTGTCAGATCCATAGTCTGGCCTTACTCATAACGCAATGGACGCATACACGCCGCACAGCGTGCAGTTGAAGTTGAACGGCCCTTAGGTCGGCAGCCAACCGCAGGCACGTCTCCTGATCATGCACAACGCAGACGTCACAGAACTTCCCGCTGTTCTCAATATCTCCCACTGAGGAATTCGACGAGCAGGTTCGGCAACTGTGTCGATGATTCAGCCATGACTTACGGCCTGTTAAGGGTTTTCTTGGCGAAGGAGAGAATGCTCTGCGAACTGCGGGATGCTTTCAGCTCTGCAGCCACTTCAGTCAGCTCAGACTTCACAGAGGATTTTTTGGTGACGCTCTTCACATTTCGTGTAACAGCGCTCGACTGTTCATGGACGTACCTCTTCTCATTGCAACGTCTTTGAATGAAACCTGCCACATTGAAGCCGCTCGACAACAGAGTTGTCCGCATGTAGACTCTCACGGCGGGAGGTGGGCCCAAGGGCAGAAGGTGTAGGACACGACGCAGAGGCCCTCCCAAGGCAGTGCCGAGGTAGAATGTCATGTCAAGATGGTCTGGTGGGGCCAGAGCCTCCTGTCCCCTGAGGAACCTGTCATGGCAGGCCAACGTGAACATTTCAGATGCTGCAGCCTCTCTCGGAAACCCGATCTCAACGGCACAGGGGCTTCGGGGGCAGAACCCCTCCAAGACACGGTCAGGATAGAGGGCCTGCTCAGCCATGGAGCTTCGCGGGACTTTACGCACGCAGATGACGTAAGGAACTCGGGAAGGCAGCTGGTGCATGCAATACTCGGACGACCGTTGAATCACGGCTGACAAGTGTGGTGGAAGGCTTCCCACTGTTCCGACACCCTTCAAAACATTCTGCAGACTGCGGTAACGGTCTGTGTGCGGACGTAGAGCGCCTCACTTAAGTCGCGCAGCTCTCGGTTGTATACGAAGTAGGCCAAGGGCAGTCGACCGGCCAGTGCCTCTTGGCAAAGGCTCTTCAGCCTGTCCAGTGCGCTTTCCAGGTGCGCGGTCTCGAAGAGTGCGGTGAAAACGTCTTGAAGACCATTGTGGACGAGGGGGCACTGGTCCACCCTAATAGCTTCCATCCCCTTGTATTCCATCACAGACGGACGGCCCAACTCGTACTTCAAACCCATATACCGCTTCTTCGTCAGCAAGGCACAGGGATTATAAACCTTTTCAAAGATCAGCCGAATCGGATTGATTACTCGTCTCGTGATGACCCTCGCAATCTGCTGCCCGATAGCGATGGCCTTGTCCGTGGACCTGCCTGGAAGGAGAACGAAAACGGAGTCCGTGTCGCCGTAGACAACCTTACATGGCTGCCATTGCGCCTCCGCCTCGATCCACTGGATCGTCTGCAGGAGTAGTTGACGTGCTGTCTGCACTATGGAGTCCGCTACGTCCGCGCATGGCATCCGTCCTGTGCAGGAGGCCCCAGCATAACCATAGGTGGCGTTGGCCATCATCTTCAAGGCGAACTGCACGTCACCCAGCATGGCCTTGGTTTGAGGGTCTGCGGTGAGGCCCATCTGCGCCTTTACAGAGATCCGCGTCGCCACCACCTCGGCAATAAGCTGCGGAAGCACCCCTCTACGAACTGAAGCTGTGGTGAACACGTGCCCGGAAGGGGATACAATCACGGACTGCGCCGCCTGCGAGCAGACTCCCAGCAACCTTACCTCGCGGAGCTCTGCAAGACCAGGTCTGTAGTTCTTCAGAACTCCAAGCTGGCCGCCGCTGGCGAAATCCAGCTGTCTCAGGCAATATCGGAACTCACATGGGTCTTTCCCAGGCAAGTCGAGAAGCAGTAGTTGTAGGCGACTATGATGGAAGGATAGAGGGATTGGTAGTCCAGAACTGCTACAGGTTCGAAGTAGATGCGAGAAGCAGGCTCAAGCACCATGGGAGTTGCCGCCATTGCTGGTTGATTAGTCACCTGCTGCTTGGTGGGAGACAGTAAAATGTAGCCTTGGCGGTGAGCCGCGCGAAGCAGCATGGCCTCGACTCGCCATTGCGTTCCCCGAGTCAGAATGGACTCCGGGTCGATTCCAAAGACGCGTCCCATTTGTACGTGCTGCGTAACCACGCCTGTCACCGACACTATTTCTCGCTGTATGAAGCACAGCCGCAACCGATAGGCCACACAGGCATGACGGTACCGGAAGCGCACACGGAGCCAGGGGGACATACAGCAATCTGAGAAGTGGGGTGTCTCCCACCCCAGAACCCGCCGCGAGACGGCTTGCAGGTCGTAGGCGGGCAGCTTGACGTGCTTTTCGGTTAGTACGTCAACGTGCAGCACTAGTCGGCCTGATAGCTGGCGTGAACCGGAGACGCGGGTCAATGCAGGGAGATACGGGCCAATCCCCAACACCTCTGCCCGGGACGCTAGCCAACGCCATCCCTGGCGTTTGGTGTAGTCCACTAGGAGTGCGGGGTCTGTGGCGCGCACCAACTGCATTAGGCACTCAAAGAGCTGCGTCTCGCAGGCTGCATGGAAATGCACTGGCCTCGAGGGGAAGTCTAGCAGCGCGGAGAACGACTCCGCACGCCAGCTCGCCTCGTTGGAGACCTGGATGGTCACAGACGTGCTGAGCGCCCAGCGGTCGTCGTCCAAGACTAAGGCTACCAGCGCAACTGAATCATTGGCCGGATTGAACTCGGTGAAGGGAGAGATGCCTTCTAAGGGCGCTGTATTTGCGCATCCTTGGGGCTACCTCTACGGCCTGTGCGGCATTGGAATGTCATATACAGCGAGAGACCCACCAGTGAGCTAGATTGGTGGCACGTCCCTCTGGAGCGTGTCAAGGCTCTGTTTTGTAGTGGCGGCGGCGGCGGCTTGAAGAACGTCAGTGCCACGGGGTTGACGACGAAAAGCCGAATCTGCTCACTCAGCTCCTGCACAGGGGGCGCACCCAGAGTTCGCCGCAAATGCCCAGTCCTGGACGTCAGTAAGCCCGGGCATAGCTGCAGTAAAGCCTGAGGGTTCTGCGGCGTCCGGCAATCTGCCATGAAGCGTCTGAGGACCGGTATGATCGGTCTGGCTGATTGGAAACTCGAGGGATCCGAGGAGAAGGCGCCTACAGCGAACGGTCTCGGCATTCCGTTGGAAGATTCGTCGGAAGACTCAGTCTCGGGCTCCTCATCTGTGGATCGAGCCTCGTCTGTGGAGGGTGCATAGATTGCTTCGTTGGGGAGCGGTTGCATGGAGGCTATTTGCGAGAGAACTTCGGCTGTAGATAGACGTCGCTTCGGTTGGCTTTGGGTGACAACTGGCCGCGCCGGCGGTTGGGACTCCAGCAACTCTACTAGGCACTGGCTGGAATCCGGGGCCTCGACCAACGAACGGACCCGATGCAGCCACTCATCGCGCGCGTCACGGAGGTAAGAAGGCCAGGCGTCCATGAGAGTCTGTTCTTGCTTGACGCCGTCCAGAACTGATTAGTGCTCCAGGTATGCCTCACCGGCTAACAAGAAGTCGTTGGTTCTTGAGGGAACCATGCGTCGTACATCGTTATCAGGTTGTTTCGGCCACAGGAGGGACAGCGCTGGAGCCGCCTGGAACATGGGATTGCCTTCGCACCGCCTGGTGACGCGTCTGCCGCGTTCTCACCTGTTTAGTATCTGGCTGGCGCACACGTGGACGTCCAGGTCACTGTGTTAAGCGGGACATCTTCTCGCCTGTAAGCGTTACGTCGCAGGTGTAGTCGGAAAAGGCCCCTGGCTAGTCTGGGGTCATGTGAGCTTTCGCGGAGGTGATGTGTATCGATAACGTGGTTCGTGCTGGGGTCTAGAAACGCAGGCCTAGTGAGCACTCGGACTGGGGGTGCCCGAGTAACTGGACTGGCAAAGAATGCTCCAGAGCAGAAGACCCAATCGCACATCCTAATGCCCGTCTCCACCAGCGACGCAAGGAAGAACGGAATGTGAGCGTGGAACACGGGAATTCCCAGCTGTTCGGCTAGCGCAGACGCCAGAACTCGTACCAGAGACGGATGAGAGACCGCAACCCGGACGAAACGATTGGGCATGCTGTTAAAACCATAGAGGGACTTCCTGAGGACAGGTTCCAGAGACAGCACAGCAGGCCGTGTGCCTTCTCGCGACACTCCCTCGAGAAACGTTGCAGTTTGAGAGTAGTACTTGTCATTGTGTTGGAAAATGTAGCCACTCACCGTTGAGGACAGATTTCCCTCCAACCGCAAAGTAAAAGTGAGGGCGGAGACCATGCACCGTCACCGCCGCTGTCTGACCTGAGGCCGATACCCCAAAGAACCGCAGACAAGGAGCCGTTCTGATGGCCTGCGGCGACCACCACCCTTCTGACGGGCGCTCCATGACGTCAAGCTCAGTGAACGGTAACAGCGTCTCCTCGTAGGACAACGGTTTGAAAGCAAAAACACACCCCAAAGCTGCTACCTGTGCTTCGATACTCATTGAATAATTGAAAACGATGACACCCCCAGGCACGTAGATTATTGCTCATATATGGCCGACAGCGCGGTTCTTGTAGCAAAGGAAGCCGGCGGTTATATTGCTGGACGGAGTCTGCTTCGTGACGAGGCGGCCGGTGGAGACGTGCAGTCTTTGAATGAGTTAGCCAAGCAGCTGAATAATCACTTCGCAGACGAGCCTGAACAGCCCCCACGACGTCACCGGAACGGGGACCCCATCGATGCCGATGCACTGGCAGAGGAAGCGCTGCAGCCAGCTTCAAAGGTGGACGGTCTCGATATTGTCGAGGCGGTTAATGAGGAGGTGGAACCTTACGCCGCGGTGAAGGAGGTCCTCTTTGGTACGGACGCCAATGAGCCGGATGCTGCAGTGAAGGAGGAGGTTCCCTTGAATGAGGCGGATACTGCAGTGAAGGAGGAGGTTTCCCTGAATGAGGCGGATGCTGCAGGGAAGGAGGTGCTCTCCGATAAGGCCGCGGATTTCTTGAATGAGGCGGATGCTGCCGCGAAGGAGGAGGTTCCCTTGAATGAGGCGGATACTGCAGTGAAGGAGGAGGTTCCCTTGAATGAGGCGGATGCTGCAGTGAAGGAGGTGCTCTCCGATAAGGCCGCGGATTTCTTGAATGAGGCGGATGCTGCCGCGAAGGAGGAGGTTCCCTTGAATGAGGTGGATGCTGCAGTGAAGGAGGAGGTTCCCTTGAATGAGGCGGATGCTGCAGTGAAGGAGGCGCTTTCCGATAAGGCCGCGAATGAGGAGGTGCTCTCCGAAAAGGCCGCGGATCCCTTGAATGAGGCGGATGCTCTGGTGAAGGAGGAGGTTCCCTTGAATGAGGCGGATGCAGTGAAGGAGGAGGTTCCCTTGAATGAGGCGGATGCTGCAGTGAAGGAGGAGGTTCCCCTGAATGAGGTGGATGCTGCAGGGAAGGAGGAGGTTCCCCTGAATGAGGCGGATGCTGCAGGGAAGGAGGTGCTCTCCAATAAGGCCGCGGATGAGGAGGCTCCGAATGAGCCGGATGCTGGCGCTCAGGAATCTGAAACTGGCGTGAAGAACGTTCATGACGATCAGGATGGCGGAAAGCCTCACCCTGTCGGCGTTGAGGGCCCTCCTTCAGATCTCGTCCAGCAGATCATTGATCAGCACCAAAATGAGGTGGTATCCCATGTGGACGCCAACACTGCAGTGCAGCAAGCTGATGAGCGTCGCGAGGAGCTCCCGGTCGTACAGTTTGGCAAGGACACCGATGTGCGACAGGATCTCTTTTTCCCTGATACGCTACATTCGCAGACTTTTTTTACTCCAGAGTTGAATAATTTTCAAGACGTCGACAACATTAAAGGAGGCTTTCAGGGGGCGTATTTAGCGCCTGCCCAGGCCCAACCATGGGAGATGAAGGAGGAAACCCCAGGTAACCTTCGAGGCGAGAGCAGCGGCAGTTCGATGGTGGCCGTCGCAGGATTATCCCTTGTGGGAGTATTTAGTGTATTCGCTCTGAGGAAGTGCTTGGTGAAGCGGGCGGACCCAGATTCTTTTGCGCCTCTTACAGACCACAAGTCCGCCTAGCTAGTATATTAACGTCTGAGCTGAAACTACCAAAAGTACTCTTGTATTTTAAACATCTGAGCTGAAACAACCAGAATAGTAGACACGATACTGAAATAGATGCGAGGTGTTTTCATAGGAGACACGAGGATTTTTCACAGGAGGATCGAACCAGAGTCATCCGAATCCACAACTTTATGGGGCAACACAGTGGTGTCCCTGAGCACGACGCCTTGACCCAATCGTACATCCTCACCCAAGACGCACTCGACGTTATTCCACCCAGCAAGCGTACAGTTCCAGCCCACGACGCTATTGCGGACAAAGCTTCCAGCGCCCACAGTAGCACCGGCGAACACAAGCGAGCTCTGAATGCGACACGCAGCCTTCACATCGACGCAAGGACCCAGCACCACGTCAGGGCCAATCACACAGCCAGGTGCAATGGTGGCTGAGGGGTCGACCAGGCAGTGACCAAGGAAGCGAACCCCCACACGCTGACACTCCTCCAGCATCCCTCGGTGCGCCTCAGAAGCGAGCTTATGCTTCATGCCCTGAATAAGGTCGCGAGGCCTCCCCAGGTCGGCCCAGAAGCCCCGAAGCGGAAAAGTGAAAAGCGCCTTATCACGCGCCATCTCAGGAAAAACAGCCCGTTCGATAGAAGTTGGCTTTAGCTCGATTCTGTCAAGCACAGAGCGGTTGAGTACATAGACGCCAGCGTTGATGTCATCGCCCACAAACTGCTGCGGCTTCTCGACAAAGGATTCCACGCAGTTCTGGAGGTCAGTGCAGATCACCCCATAATGCTGCGGCTCGTCGACTTTCGTGGTGAGGATGGTGCCTTCACGCCCATGGCTTCGGTGGAACCTGAGCATTTGGGACAGCGGAAAATCACATGTGACGTCTGAATTGCAAACGAAAAAGTCGTCGCATTCGCTCTCCATTAGGAGGCTTTCTGCATTCTTAATCGGACCTGCAGTTCCTAACGGTTTGTCCTCCTTGCAACACGTAATACAGATGCCGTACCTCTCTTGCATCCGTTCAATCTCGGCCTGAAGTTCTTCAGCCTTGTAAGCCACAGCAAATATAACGTGGTCGACGCCAGCATCAGCCAGTGCTCGCACCTGGTGCTCCACAATTGGAAGGTTGCAAAAAGGCACCAGGGGTTTGGGCTTGGAGAAGGTGAACGGTCGCAGACGCGTGCCATACCCTCCAACAAGAATGATTGCCTTCATTTTCAAATGTGGATTTCCTTCTAAAACCCATAGTCTTGTTCCACAAAAGCAGACAACCGCTTGGATGCGTCCACAGATTCTGCCGCAGGCGAGTCGAGTTTATCTCTTTGCGACATGCTCACTTTTACGGTGCGAGTCATGCGCTGGCGACCGCCTGTTACCTGGTCGATAAAAGCATCGTCCAGCCTCGTTACCATATGTATGGGTGGTGGGTCCGGGTTCAAAGTTTTCGCAACCTGTTCCTCTTCCTTCTCTGCGGCTTCCTTTTCCTTCTGGGTATCCATCCACACTGCAAGTCGTTCAACTGCCCTAGCGTGTCTCACTCGTCGCCCATACAGATCTCGACAGGCGTCGAAGTTCGTGGTCTTCTTCTTGCCGCCTTTTTGACCTTTCAGCAGCGACCCGAAGCCTCCCTTGCCCCCTGACAATCGACCACGGACGTCAACTCGGAGGTGCTGGTGATCTTGGTCCGTCGCGGACCAAGTGGTCTCGTGCCGCCCGTTAATGGATAGGTAGCACCAATCCAAGAAATCCGCAGACTCCGGGCACGCCATCGCCACAGCACGTCTAACGGTGTCGGCAGAAAGACATTCCTCGGGGTCTGGAACCCAGGCGGATTTGTAGCCAGACAGTAGGTAGATGTCGAGCTGCATCTGGGAAAATGCACATTTAATTTGGCACAATGATCCATCACGTTGGACTTTGGCACGGTACAAGATTTACTGCCCAACATTTGGATGTGAAGCTACATTAAAAATGCTCACGTTTTTAGGAAATCACTGTATTTCTGACGATGTCTGACGAGTGTATCACCCCCAGCTGCACTCAGCACACCCAGGACCTCCTGACGGAGAACGCACAGCTACGCCGACATCTTCGCGCGATGCAGCAGTCGATGCGGGGTATTATGCTGCAGCTGCAGGCACAAATGTCTGCGTTGCCCCTAGACACCGTCTACTCTTTGGACAAGTTTGATGACTTCTACCCGTCGACTGTCTCTAGCGAAGGCGGCACGGTCAGAGAGGTGCAGCTGGAGTCCAAATCTTCGGACGTAGGGTGAGGCTGTTGGGGGTGTGGCATTCAGATTGGAACTGTCTCGTGAGCAGCTTCGGCGTCTGGTTGCCTTGCGTGATTTGGACCGGGGCGATGAAGCATTTCAACGGCACGTGGATGCCGTGCCTGACACCATCAGAGATAATCTGGGCCTGCAACGTATTGACGAGACAATGATGTCTAAGATGCATATGAAGACTCTCTGGAGCCGAGCCATCCTCGAGAGCTGGCAACAGAATGGGCGTATGCCCAATGGAGTAGATCCGATGGATCTCCTCAAGCTGGGTGACGCGTGTGTGTGAAGGCATGTTTAATCTCCGCCCACACTAAACCTCGAAATTCAGAATCACGATGTCAGTGCAGAACCCTGAGGTGACTACTGAAGAACACTACGATCCTGAGGAAGAGGTGACTGCGGGTGCCTGGAACCTCCCGTCCGTTCATGTCTCTGCAGTTGACGTTAAAACCGGAGAAGAGGAAGAGGAGGTGGTGTGGAAGCAGCGATCTAAGCTTTACCGGTGGGCCAAGGAGTCTGACCCTCCTGAATGGAAGGAGCGTGGTCTGGGCGAATCGAAGCTACTCAGACACAAGGTGACAAATAAAATCCGCTTCCTCTTGCGCCAAGAAAAGTCGTTGAAGGTCGTAGCGAACTTCTACGTCCTCGATAAGGAGAACTTCTGTAAGCTAACCCTGAACTCGGGCAGCGAGAAGATCTGGGTATGGACCTCGCCGACATTAACGGATGAAGGAGACACCATCGTCGAGCAATTTGCGTTGAAGTTCGGGACTGTTGAGGCTGCAACCCTTTTCAAAGTAGAGTTTGAGAAGGCTGCAAAACACAACGCCTCTGAGGAGAAGGCTGAGGAGAAGGCGGAGGAGAAGGCTGAGGAGAAGACTGAGGAGACTACTGAGGAGAAGCCTGAGGAGAAAGCTGAGTAGGATGTTGAGGAACGGGAAACGCTGAACAATGAATGATCTTTGCCTTCGGTGACCAGTAAACCCTCTTTTCTGTGAAAATGCTGTCCTGGGTGCAGAATCACTTTGAGAAGGGCGATGTGACCCTGGTTCGGAATGTCTGCGTCCTCGCACACGTGGACCATGGGAAAACGACGCTATGCGATCATCTCCTAGCCTCTAACGCCATCATCAGCGACCGCAGCGCAGGGCAGATCAAGTACCTTGATCATCGGAAGGACGAGCAAGAGAGGTACATCACGATGAAGGCGGCTACGGTGCATCTGCGGCACACACCGTCAGATCCTCCTCGCCAGCCGCACTTAATTTCTATAGTGGACTCCCCTGGCCATGTCGACTTTTCGTCGGAGGTGTCAGCGGCTGCGCGTCTCACTGACGGCGCTTTTCTGTTAGTAGATGCTATAGAGGGGATCTGCCCTCAGACTCGCCAAGTTGCGAAGCAGGCTTGGGTAGAACGGTGTCGACTTGCACTCATCATAAACAAGGTTGATCGTCTATTTTTCGAGCTGGAACTGGACGCTGAACAGGCGGCTCAGCGGATCCAACTCCTCATCCGAGACGTGAACGTCATGCTCGCCCTGCTGGTGCTCTTCGATGAAGATAACGAGGCTCCTTCCGTTAGCCTGGAGGACGGATCCGTCATCTTGGCCTCAGCAACACAAGGATGGGCATTTGACTCGGCTCGTTTTGTGGATTTCGCCCTGACACGTATGAAGTTACCGCTGAGTGCGCGCGAAAGGATACTCCCCTGCCTGGACGGAGCATGGACGTTCAACCGAGAGTCAAAGCGCATCGAGAAGCTGAAGAATGACTCCTCTCGGCAGACCCTCTTCACTCAGTTCGTGTTTGCGCCGCTGTGGCACATCCTAGGCGCCAACGACGACAGGCCCAAGCTTGACCGGCTGGCGGCGAGTCTAGGCGACGTCATCTTCAGGGGCACTAAGAGCTCTGACCTCTTGCGAGCCTGGATCCCTCTGTCAACGACAGTTCTTGACGCGGCGGTTCGCTGCATGCCCAGCCCCGTTGACGCTGCACCCCTGCGGGTCCCCGAGCTGTGTACAAAGGTCCAGCCGGGTTCAACCCTCGAACGGGGCCTCCTCACCTGCGCTGTGGATGCGGCGTCAATAGTTTACGTTGCAAAATTCGTGGATGCCGACCTCGCACGACTCACTTTGGTGGGCGATCGCAGACCTGATGGCGGCTCGGACTGCCTCGCGCTTGCTCGCGTTTTCTCCGGCACAGTCGTCATGGGCACCGATCTCTACGTATGCGGGTCCTTGCGCCAGGAGAAGGACGATGCCGTCCTGAAGACGTCTGTGACAGGCCAGAGGGAAGTGGTGAAGGTGCTTGCGATGTACCTTGTGATGGGACGAGATCTGACCCTCGTTAAGAAAGCCCCTGCTGGGCACATCGTCGCCCTGCACCTCACTCAAAACGCGAACATCGGCAACACCCTCAGCTGGATCAGTTCTCTGAATAGTTCTCGACATCGCCACAGTAAGCTAGAAGCCCCATGAACATACAGACTTGTCGCTGTCTTTTTTCGACAGAGCAATCACATTGTCAGATGAGGTCGACACACCTGCCTTCGTCACCCCCTACAGGGCCGCAGGTGCCAGTGATATACTATCAGTAATCGTCGAACCTGAGGACGCCTCTCATATGCAAGAGTTGCTACAAGGCCTGGGACTGCTCTACAGGTGTGACCCCTCCGTTACGGTCAGTGTCACGGAGCATGGCGAGTTCCAGCTTGGTTGCTGTGGGGAGGTCCATCTAGAAAAGTGCATCGGCGACCTTGAGCGCCTGTACGCCCTGGTGCCTATCAGGGTCAGTCCTCCATACGTCAGCTTCCGCGAAACTGTAGTCGATCCGTCGTTGGTTTCGGTTGAGAGGACACACCTCAAAAACAAGATAACGGACTCGACTGTGGACCACTTGGAGCGAATTTCCGACCGAATCCCTTTCCCGCCATGGGGATCCTCAAGCCGAAGGGCGCGCCGCGACGACCTCCCAGGCGGAACCGTCTGTGGCGTGACCAGCGACAAGCGCAGTCAGGTTTGGCTCCGCGCAGAGATGATGAGGCCTGAGGCGCTGTCGTGGCTGAGCGAGCAGACCAGCTCACTCAGTCTAGCCAAATCCAGCGCTTTCGCACTGGCAGAGATCTCCGCGACTTTCTTGGAGCACCAAACGCTGGACCCACAAACATATTCCGTTTGGTTCTTGACGAGCGACAACAAGGGAATGGTCAACGCTCTGGTCTGGAGGAAGCGAGCTGACGTGCCTTCAGATTATTGTTTTGTGGAGCCCACTACAGCGTCTGCGATCGACTGTCTGGCACCGTTCGTGAGCCTGGGCTTCCAGAAAGCTATGGCTCACGGACCGCTAGCCAACGAAATCGTACGAGGCGTTGTCATAGTCATTGAGGACCTGCTGGTTCCTTCAGAGACCGAGTCCCAGGTGGACGAGGATAGCGAGTTCAGCTGCAATACTTCCATGCACAAAGAGACGCGGTCCACTCTGAACAGCTCAATTCCCTACGGTCCACAAGGAGGCCAACTCACCAGCGCCACGCTGGAAGCATGTCGCGAAGCCATCCTGCGTCGAGGCCTGGTGAGGCTTTTCGAGCCCATTCTACGACTGGACATGCACTGCCATC
>NW_027151400.1:0-34422 GCF_019968955.1 Porospora cf. gigantea A | reverse complement strand
CATGGTTGACGCAGGGTCATACCAGATCTGCCAGTTTCCAGTAGAGCCGCAATAGGCTGGAGCGTGCCTCCTGCCCCTGTGCACCCGTGCAAGTCCGACTGTCCCAGCAATTATGGCCGGCAACTATTGCCGGTAGAACTGTCCAGTTGACAGTCGGGCTTGCGGGTGCACAGGGGCAGGAGGCCCGCACTGGAAACTGGCAGATCTGGTATGACCCTGCGTCAACATGAACCCTCTGATCAACATGAACCCTCCACTCAATAAGATCAGGTTATATGAAAAAATCAGAATGGCATTCGTTGATAAAACGATCACTACAAAGTGGGCGCAGAGACAACACATGACTGAAATTGCACCTCTAAACTGATGATGAGTGCCGTCAGATTTTCAGTTTCGAGTGATGATTCTTTTTCTTTTTTTGTGCCTTCTGCCAATGGGAAATGCTCTCACCGCCACATCCATTCCTGAACCTGGATCCCATACCGATCCCAATGAAAGTGCAGACCTCCTGCTTTCGTTGTCACCTCCTAATGACACCGACTCCACTGGGCAGCCAGCTCGGAATCTCCGGAGGAACATCCAAAGCCATGACAACAAAAAGCTCATGGAGCTGAACCACCCTGATGAAGCCGTACAAACCGAATGGGATAAAAAAGCTGGCAAGCGTGGCGCCCCCAAGACGACCTCCACCACGAAAGCCCCATCGGAAAGCTGGGAGTACATAAAGATGTGGGGGTTCAACGAGTGGGTATGGTTCTCGTTTGGCCTCTTCGTTCTTAGCGCGGTCATCGTGGCTGGAGCCTGCTGTTGTTGGAAACGTAAGAAGACCAAAGCAAAAAAAGACGAGGCTCAAGAGGGCAGTGTTAAGGTGTCCAACATCCAGACGTTCAAAGAGAGCGTCATGCGCACCCTGAACTTACGGTCACGCGAAGCCCCGAAGGACGACATCGAGGAAAGACTACAGCAGCACGAAGAGCGCCGGAAAGCGCAAGAGGAGCTTTTCCTGTCAGGTGAGTCTGAGCGTGTATGATACAAATCCACCAAAAACAATGAACTTCGACTCCGCCACGTTCTTGGAGCATTTCTACTCCTCCTCCTCCGACCCCCAGGACGATGACCTCGACAGGATTCTGCGTCACTTACGGCCAGAGAATCGTCAGAGCCTCTGGATGACTCACCACCGAACAGACACTGTGTGCGGCTGTTGCCGAAGGTGTATGTTCTTGCAGGAGTTGGGAGAGTTTCGTGAACTTGCAGGCGCTGGAGGGTGCGATTGTGCTCCCCAGGTTTGCTGGCACAAGTAAGCAACACAAGTGGATACCCATGTCCAAATTTCGCTCCAGCACATGCGGGCCTTTCTTCCTTTCCCTCTTTGTTTTGTAGAAACTCGACGAATTCACCAGTTGTGATGTCCAAATCCGCAGCACAGAAAACTATTGCCGCTTCCTTGGAGGTCCTCAGACTGGCCTCCACGAACGCTGAGGGCCTCTACCCCGGCCCCTCACAGTTGCTGCACCCTCTGAGGCTACGCAAAGCGTTGGCTAATCTGGCTGCGTCGGCTGAGGTCGTCGGCAGCTCTGTGGTCAATGCGGAGATTCGCCGGCAGCTTCTTGAGTTTGCCTGTTCAGGCCCTTCCGCCACCATAAACGTGATGGTTCTGGAGGCTCTGGCCTCCATGGTGGCTAGAGGCGTGTACCAACCGAGTGCTGTGGTGGAAGCCTTGACGTCGTGCGTAGCGGGAAATGAGGACACGATGATGGCGATCACATTGGTGGACAAGTGAGCCTCCTTTCTTCGAGACACAGGTTTCTGCCCCTTCTTGATTGTGCCTCCTCGGAGGCTTTAGTCAGACGAGTGCTGACACCCCGACCTGGGCTCCTTTCTGCGTTGCTGCTAGGTGTTGCCCGACGACGGCGATCGCCGATCAATAACGCACTAGCGTTAGTGACTGCGTGTTTAGAGTTCGACCAAAACGGAGAGGTGCTGCTTTTCCTGGTGGGACGAGGTGAGGACTTCCTTGAGCTTGCGTCTCGGGCTCTGCTCAGAGTCAGAGACCCCTGTCGACTGCTGCAGATCGCCCCTTCCATATCGCGGCTGTTGCTCACTCCGGAGGAACTGAACCTTCAGGCACTCGAGTTGCTCGCGGATAGCCTTTACGACGAGCAGTCACTGCCTGATCCTAGCCTTTTTGAAATCTGTCAGACCTCCTCTGCTGTGGGGTTGTTGGTGGCGCTGATGTGCCTTCTTCGGTTGGAGGTTTGCGAGATGCGCCCTGTGGTGGCCTTTCTGCTGCGAGGGTGCGAAATCGTGACCGATAGGCGAACCGGAGTGATTCGTCACGGTAGGTCTCCCATGGGGCGCATACCCAGCTTTCCAGGCGCTCATCCAGTCATGGCGCTGGTCGTCAGACCCGGCTCTTGTCGCGCTTCATACTGAGCTTAGCCTGACAGCTGTGATGGACTTTTCCCCCAGCGACGCGCCCCCCCTGCGCCTGACTCCTTCACATTGCTACCTGGCTTGCCTTGACTCGTGGCTCGATGTGGCCGACTTCAAAGATACTCGTAATCTTGTCACTTCGGGGCCGCTGACCATGCTGTAGGCCACCCATCCTCTCACTTGTAACTTTCTCCCAGCTCGCGCGTGCTCATCCTGGCTTCCCTGAGCCTGCGCCTGTCTGACCATAGCGTGGCCGTGTCACTAGCGCCGTGTGCTGTCCTTGTGTGGTTGCACCAAACCTATCTGCCAGCCCTCACGTGTCCGCCCGGCTCTGATTGGAGGAGTCTATCTGGATCCAGTGTGTACGGTGAGGAGCTCATAGGTCCGCTGGTGGCCTTGTCGCATGCCGCATTTACCACCGAAGACGTGGTGGCTCCCGTTGTGTTGGTGACTCTCGTTGGCTCCCTCGGAAAAGCGAAGGAACTCGTACAGCCGCTATTCCGGTTGTTGTTGTCGCACTCTTCGAGTTTCTTGGGACGACTCGGGTTACTGAGCCTCTATCTTTCAGGAAACCTCGCGTCATCGAAGATGGCTCAAGCTTTGGGTGGCGATGAGCACAGTCTAATGCTGCTCAGACAGATGTCGGTGTTCCGTCCTGTGGAATCCTATTCTGTCGTCGCGAGGCACGCGTCATCAACGATTCTCTCACACCTCAACGACTCCTTGCTGGCCCTTATGCCTGCTGTCTTGGCGGGAGAAGCAGACCCCGAGCCCGTCCTGAGGCGCTTCCTCCGCAGTGGTGCAACCCATTGCGACTCTCTGGGGGTGCTGGCGTTATGCAGCGTCTTCCTGGCCCGTGAACTTGAGCCACAGCTGATCTTGCGCCTTAAGGAGCAAACTGACGGGGGACTCACGGAGGAACCGCTGCTGAGCTCGACCGTCACATCATTGTTCGCAGCGACTGAAAGCCGCTCGCCGTTTGTTAGACGTTATGCCTATCGCATCCTCAGTGGACTGCTACCCCTTATCCTCAGGGTCTTCCACTCCGGAGATGACGCTGTGCTCGCGATACTCCCCAGCAAGGATTGCCTGCAGCCGTCCTTCGTCGAGACTCTTCGTGCCAGAGAGACCCACCCCCTGTGTGTGGATGCGGCTCGAGCACTGATGACAGACGTGCTCTTCCTCGAAAGACAGCATCTTGGCCGACAAAAGATTCAGCTTCAGCAGGGTCCATCTCCATTGGTGAAACCTCTGAGCCTGCTGATGAACCCCAAAAAATTGCAGGGCGACGTCAGTAAGATCTCTGTGGCATGCTACGGCGACCTTTTCCTATTTTCCCCCCTAGGGCCTGCGAATCAACCGCAGGACAAAGCGAAGATCTGGACGAGATTCGCTGCGAACCTCACCAAACTTCTTAAGGACTTCCGACTGCCACAGGGCACCTCCATGATGGACCAGGCATTCGCGGAGACTTTGGTGATGGAGGGATTCGTCCCGTATGTCCGTAGGTTTCTGACATCCTCCGGGCAGGAGGATCCGACCCTCAAAGACTTCCTGCTGCAGCGTCTAGCTACCCAAATAACCGTTCCACTGCTGCTCGTAAGCACCGCAGTCTGCATTGTTCTGCAAGACGCGAAATGGCTGCTCCCCACGCTTCAACGAGAACTGATGGGTCCTGCGACGCCTGTTGCCTTCAGCTGCCTAGCAGTCTTACTGCGTGAGGGACTTGAGACGTGTGAGTCCTGGCACGCTTTCCGAGCGCTGCTAGGTCTCAAAGGCCATTTCTCCTCCGAAACGGCAGTGGCTGTTCAGCAGTTGGCCAACATGGTGGCGGCGGAGATTTCGGATGTGCCTAGACTCCAAAACGGGTCGGTCCACATTTATTTCTATTTAATATACTCCGTTCATTTACATCTTCTCTGAAAGGGAATAGAACGTTTATTCCTCGCAATTAATGCTGTTGCAGCAATCCTCCGGACATTTCGTCCTCTCTTGTGTCGCTACTGTCGTCAGAGTCCCAGGCGATGTGGCTAGCTGCCGGTGTTTTCCCTCGAGATGAAAATATGACCTCCTGTCTCCTGAAGGCCGCCGCAGTCGAAATCTCTGCCAGCCCCCTCAATCGGGCCACCTATCTGGTACTTTTCATCAACTTTCTCTGGTCTCTGGATGCCCCCTCACTCGTAGCCTCCGCCTGGAATGTTGTCGTGCAGGAGTCTTTTGTATGTGAAGGAACCCATGTGCGTCTCTCTGAGATCCTGCTTCCGGACGGCCCAGTATTCTACCTTGCGCCTGCGCTGCCCCGAATGTGGGCAAATCACCTGACTAAGGCCACGTCATGCCTTAAGATCGACACTGCCACCCTCTCAGCAATCCTCCAAACAATAGACCTCTACGCTATCATCACTGACCGGAACGCCGAGGTCGAGCCTGTGGCTCATCTCGTTCGAGGCTTGACGCTGGTAGCCGACATGCATCAGGTGCAGTGTCCCGGACTCCAGCGCTTGCATGCCGCGCTAAGTGCTGCGTTCCTGCCTTGTAAGGTGTCCGCGTTGCTGAAGTCCCAATTCCTACTATCTGGAGCCTCGGCGTTTTTCGGATGTCCGGGAGCCTTTATGTGGAACGTGAACGCGGGGGGCCAAGCCGTGGACAGCCACAGGATCCTAGTGGGGATTCCGTCTGCAGAGGACCAAGAATCCTCCCGAGGCACGAGCGCGGCGCTCTCGGACTTTATCACCTTTGGCGTCGACGCCTTGTCTGATTTCCGTAGCGTGGCGCATGCCGCACAGGCGGGAATACTCCTGAACGTCCTACGGACGTCACGGAGGCCAGTTGCCAATGTGGACGCGCTGCCTGGAGGGCTGATTAAGCAGTCGCTGCTGACGTTCCGGGATCGCGACCACACCTATGTCTCCGCGCTTGCGCGGATTCCAACACTGCCGCCGTTGAATCTCGCCGTATTGGTCGGCGAGATGCAAGCAGATCTTGAATTGAGCATCAAGCGGAAACTGGTAAGCTGTCGAGCGTTGGCACCCTCACACTTTCCAGGTCGAAGACGGAACGGTTGACATGCCCACACAGAAGAAGTGGGTTGATTTGCAGGAGTTCTGCTTAGCCCAATCACTCACCTCTCGACAATTCGCCCAACTGCTTTGCTCCGCAGCAGACGCCCTACAATCCGTTCGGCTGCCCATCAGTTTCATGCACCACAGGCTGCTCATTGGACTGCTTCCGTACATGATGTTGACATGTGGAGGACCTGTGCTCCAACGATTGCTGGTCGACTTCGTTGTGTGCGGTGACGATGAGTCTCTGGCGTCCACCATTTTGGGGCTTTCCCGGTTCGCACACATCCACCTCGCCCTGGAAGAACACGACAAGAAGAGCGACAACCACGACGCACTTCACCGTCGCACCCTCGCTCTATTGCCTCCTGCTTGGCGATGTCCACTGATCACAGGCGTGTACCCAGGTCAGCTGCTGTCGGAGAGCAGCAAGATGAAGGCGACGTTGAGCAGTCTTTTGCCGAGAATGGTGGCTGAGGGGACGTTTGAGGGTCGTAGTAACGAAGTAGTCAACCGACTAGGTGACCTTCTGCTTCTTCTTCATGTGTACCCGCCTCTGAACGTCATGGTGCAGGTACCATTGGCACTAGGGAAGCTAACACTGCACAACGTCTACACTACCGCACAGGCTCTCCGTGCACTTAGAGAAGGAGTGCTTTCTGGCACCACGGATGTGTTACAAGCAGGCTTCGTGCTGTCTCAGCTGATCCGCGACGATCCTGGTCCTCAAGTGGAATTGCTGCTCGCTGCTTTAGACCTCACCACAGTGGATCGTTCGCTGGTCCTTACGCTGATGGATCTGGCCTCGTGCTTCCTGTTGCTGCCAGACATAGCACGGCAGGTGCTGCTGCCCCAACTCACACCTTTGCAGAGCAGTGAAGAACGACCGATCCCTGATGGTCTAGTGTACGATGACAGCTTCCAATGGCTGGATACCCAGGAACCTTCTTCCCAGTGGACCCAATCATACCAAGTGGCCTCTCTGCACTGCATGTCGTTCCACGACTACCGATTCGGGTCAGGCAGGGACTGGACTCTGCTGGGCCCGCTGGGAGCTCTAGAAATGAGACCTACAGGCACGCGCCAGAGCAAAACTAGCGACGCATGTCTTCCAGTGCTTAGTAGCTCCCGAGACCTCCAAGTCCCCAAGCAAGTCCAGATTGACGCCACACTCCTCCGAAGCGATCTGCACTTGGAGGTGCATGTTCATAGGTCTGACTCCGTTGGAGATCTTCTGCTCGTCAACTGCGAACCCGCTAACCGGAACGTGGTGCTGAATAGAGCACTTCGCGAGGCGCTTCAATGCCAGCCACGACCTCCGCGAGTTTTCTCGCACATCGAGTTTTCCAACCAATGGGGTCCGTTGCTTCGGAAAGTTCTTGCGAGATGGCTCCTCAAGCATGGTGGCTCCGATGCCTCTCTGAGATTCGTAGATGAGTGGTCTTAGTGGATTTAATTGAGTATTGGTCAGGGATGTCCGAAGGCGGTAATACGTTGCGCAGCTTGCAGTACGACCCTGAACGATACAATCCAAAGTCCACCAGAACGCAGTTCGGTCAATATGACCCAGCTCGTTATCTCGCTAAAGCGAATGACCGATTCGAGTTCACAGCTGCTGCTCGAGCAATGGAGGGGAAGGCGACGAGACTCCACCCCTCCTCCGGAGAGTACTCTCCACGCGACATCTCACATGGGCCCAGCCCACGCTCGACCACGCCAACCCCAAAGTCCCACACTCCGCTTCATCGGATGCCGACTCCTCCTCCTGTAAGGATGCCCACGCCGCCACCTGTCAGGATGCCCACGCCGCCTCCAACACGGGCATCAACGCCTCCGCCGGTACATCAGGCGAGCTCGCCTGTTAGAATATCTTGGTCACCTAGGACGGCACCAATGAAGGAGTCCTTCTGGGAAGCTGTCCAGGAGCATAGCACCCCTAGTGGGTCACTGGAGCGATCATTTTCCGACTTCGTTGGATCCGCTCCCAAAAATAAAGGGAAGCGGAAGGACCCTCCGAGGTCACTGGCGACTCGCGCCTTCCAGAAGGACGCCAGAGATGTTGCGATCCTCAACCGTGCGGTTCAGTGGGGCCGAGACCAAAAGGTGAAGGAAGAAAGTTTAGTTGAGGAAATGGAGCAGCTCGAGACGCAACTATTGCTAGCGTTGAACGTGCTCCGCATATATACAGTAGCGCAGGCCACATTCGAGATTCCTGTTTGCTTACTTTACCTGTCAGTTTGTCTTTTGAGCCCTTTCATCCGAGGCCTGCTCTGCGACGTCTTCCTCGCCCTAACATCCTTCATGCTTACTCCTCGGAGGCAATTTGAACAGAAGAAAACCAAGCAACTGCTTTCCGCGTTGGGGGTCGTGGCTGGTATCTCAGTGTTCAACTGCTGTACCCAAGTGGCGGACGGCGTGGTGATGATGTTCACTGTGGCGGATACGTTCACCTGCAGATGCAAGTTGAGTTATGAAGTATTCTGTTTAGGAATCGAGCGCTACCTGCCGTTCCTGCACCTGTTATACATCCCATTACTGTTGGTGATCTTAAAGCAGAGGTCACGCCTGCGAAGCATGCTAGAACGGCACGACGAGCTAACTTTGGCACTACAGACCTTGAGAGACCAGCGGCTCAGCCAGGAGATGGCCTTCTTCGCCGAGGATGTTTAGACTGCTTTGTGCCTTTTGGTTTGAGGCTCCTCGGTTTGTGAGCTTGCTGGCGCAAACCCAAGCCACTGCCAGAACGTGAGCGATATTGAAACAGGATCTTACCATGTCGAGGTACTCGCAGCTCACAGGTGAGATCAGCCCGGGAGGCACCACCATAGCGTTCGGGCGAGCTAGCATTGAGGGTTCCACGAGACCTCGAATGCAATTGGACTTGATAGGACAGCTGAAGCATGGAGATGTGTCCAGCGTGTCCTCGATATCCGTGAGCCCCCACTGGGCCACGGAAAATACAAGGTCGCTGTTGGACGGTGCCATGTTCACCTGAACCACCTGCTCCAGAACCAGCGTCCGTAGCACCGTTTGGAGATCTTCCTTGTTCATGTCCCCGGCGACGCCTGTGGACTTCAGGTAGTTTTGGAGCTCTTGTAGGTTACATGTGTTGCCTGATCTGAGCATCAGCAAAATTTGGCTCCTGATTCGTTGAACCAGTTCCAGATCAAATTCCCCGTTCGCGTAGAACGCGCCACCAACCACCTCCTTATCTGCCTCCAAATATGCAAGAACGTAGGTCTTGCGTGCCTTGGAGTGGATGTTTTTAATCTGCTTGATGATCCTCCGATCTTCAAGGCTTTTTAGAGTCTTGGTAATTTTTACGGCGTTCATAGTGACAACGCTTGGGTTCCGTGCGATGTCACGGGACCAGACCCCTCGGCTTCCAGCCTCTTCTACCACGCAGTAAACCTTGTGCTCGTCATCTGCCAGTTTGCGTACAGCTGATACAACGTCCTGAGGACGGACCGCTGCTGCGATACCTCCCTGAGATCTGCGACGACATAAATACCGCCCAAGGAAATTCCTGTAAAACCGAACACCTTACCTCTTCTTTGGAGTGCCGACTAACCGCTCCTGAACAAGTGAGTTCAGTATGCGTACGACTTTAGGCTTATTCCACCGCCCCTCCGAGTGATCAATCATCGACTCCAGCGTGAGCTCGCCGCCTTTCTGCCGTCCCAGGTCATAAGCTTCTTTTAGATCCTCCTTGGTCACGGAGTCGGCCATGCTTGGATTTCGGCAATTTTATCCCCCTAGGTCTCACAGTTGAGCGGCACAGGGAACAGTCCCGTTCGGAAAACTCCATAATTCGCATGCCGTTGAGCTCCCTGCTCTCAAATCTAAACCGCAACCTGTTGAAATGGTCGCTACGTAAGTTGAGCGAGAAGCTATCCGATTTCTTCCTGGATCTTCCGACCTCCTTTAAAATCGGTGGCTTCCTTGACAACGCGGAGATCAGCAACATCCAATTCAATTGCAAAACGGTTTCTCTGGCTTTGTGGGAAGCTGGAATTCCTTATCGTTTGAAAACGGGGTCGGTTGATAAGATCTCGGTGAACCTGATCTTCACTAGAGGCACGACTCATGTACGCGTTAAACAGCTCTTCCTGGTACTAGAGCCCGATCGTGAGGTAGAACCCCTCTCCACATCCAGCTCAAGCGCCTCCGCCAGAAGACTTGATCCCCAAAAGGCTGCAGGACTTGCATTCCCGACTGCAAGAGTATTTTCGTCTCCTGCGGAAGCATTTCGAGTCTAAGAGTGGCCAGGACGATGATCGGGATGGGCGGCAGATCGCATTCAAAGAGATCTTGGGGTTCCTTTTGAAATACGACCCATCATTTTCCATCACGTTTGAAGATATCGTGCTGCGGATAGAGGACAGTGACCGAGTCTACATGGCGCCTACGCTATATATTGAACGGGTGGATCTCAGTCCCTCAGAGAGGAAGCGCATCAAGTGGCCGTCGGAGGAGAGCAACACACTGGGCGTGGAAGTAGTCGGCAACGAGGCCAACGGTGAGTCTCGTAGCTGGCTTGTATTCAGCACAGTTTGTCTCTTCTGTGAAGGTCGTTGACTTGAGCCTGAAACTCGAAACCGTAACCAATGACGTCAAGACAACGCGGGAGTTCAACCTGGTCGATCCGGTCTCATTCGAGATCAATCTAGGCGCCGAAGGGGAACCAACGAGAGGTGAAAACTTCTTTCTGCAAATGGAGATTCCCTCCCTCCGTATTCACGTGCTGCCGCAGCTCTTCTCCTGTGTCAGTCGTATCAGCTCATTCGTCACAGAATGGCAACGCACCAAGCGTGGACGCGTCCGCCGACCTATGTACAGGCCCACGAAACGCTCACACATGGCTTCCTGGTGGCAATACGCTGGCTTGCAGCAGGTACGCTCTCTCCGAAAAACCGCACTGGGCAGGACACCGCTCTCGCTGGAGCTACACGACCGTCTGACCGGCAAACGATACATCCGAACTGTTCGAGACTGGCTCCTAAAGGACTTCAAAACATGGATGGAATGCAAGGAGACAGCGATCGCCTTCGCGGACGAGAACGGGAGTTCCGAAGGCCTCGGAGAGCTCATGTCACTCTCTGATGGCCTCTCGGGTGGACTGACACTCATGGAGACGCTCGCGTTTGAACACAGAGATCCTAAGTTGGAACTCGGCCGGTATTACGTCTGTAGCTATGACCAGCTGAAGGCATCGACTGACCCAGGAGTCGGGCTGGTACTCCATGAATTGTATCGGCAGCCTGTGGAGGTTCTGGTGCTGTGGCATTACCTCGCCCTCGAGGAGGCTCGTCACACAGCAATGCTGATCCAAGCGGGAAAGCAGAACTCCTTACACTGTTACCTGGATCCGGAGAAGGAGTTCTTGGTAGCCGCGAAAGTCGTATCCGAGTCCATGCGACAGGGACGAGTCCCTAGCGAGCACGCGACTCGAAAGGAAAAATTGAAGCTGTATAAGTATTGGCGTCGGCAGAGAGAAAAGCTGTGGCTTCACGCCACGTCTCTTGAGCTTCTGATGAGCGCTGTTGGCATCGACGCGGGGACTTTCCGTGCAGCCGGAATTCCCGTTCGCGATTTATTTGACTTCCTGGACGCCTGGTCTAGGATGAGTGGTGAAAGCACTCTTCGCACCGTTGAATTTCTAAAGGAGTCCCCTGTATGCAAGGATCCCCTGGCTCCCCGGAACGAGGCTGTAGCGGCGCCTTGGGTGACAAGAGCGCGCGCGAAACCCGGGGCAGCCAAGGAGACTGCGCCGTGTTGGCAACGCCTGATTGCTGCTAACTGCCGTTATCCCGAATGGGTGGTGCAGCTGCAGGATGGCGTGCTCATTCCACTGCCCAGCTTCCTGTTTACGACAACCCTGGGGGTGGTGCTGTCAAGCGTGGTGATCGTGTTGGAGACTGCTGACGCCCATCCTGTGGCGGAGATTAATATGAAAGAGTGAGTGGCGCACTTCATAGTTTATCCAACGTGTTGCAGCTTCGGAGTCGAATTCTCTATGCACGAGAAGTTGACAGCCGCTGTGGTACTCCGATCTTTAACGGTGTCCTACTTAACCCCGCAGGGCGGGAAGCCAGTTCTGGCCATGCAAGAGGCACGACCGTCCGGAAGCACAGATGACCTGCTGTTCACATCGAGGGTGTCTTCTAGCAAAAGCAACGATGTAAAGGACGACATCTCGAATTTCATCCCTGGATGTTGGTCCTGGCTAGAGCTGACATTCATTACCTCCAGTGAGCTAAGTCGACTCAGTTCGGAGCTTAGCCTCAAGCTACCTATATTCCTCACCCTGCGAAGTACTTTGCAGTCTGTGGAGGTCCAAAGTCATCCAGAACCTTTGGATGCCATCAGGCAGTGCCTGCAAAGCTATGTGACCACATTTGGGGCTGTAGCAATGGTGTTTAGGACGTCGGCATGCACTGTACCTGATGTGTGGCCCCCAAGAAATCCTTTGGAGGTGAAATTGGCAGATCCGAAGCCTCAGTCCTCAGGTGCCCTAGTTACCGTCTTCCCAGGGCTAGCGGCTTTGACTCGCTTTGTGTTGGATGGCGCTGACGTTTTCTCTGGATCCTCCACGAATCTTTGGTCGACGTACCATTCCCGTTACCGACAGACATTCTACCGTCACCTGCATCAAATATATTGCAGGAAACGGCACGGGTATCCAGGCATACTGATGACTGAAGAGTTCTGGGCTTGCAGGCTGAACCCAACGCAGATCCCTTCACCAACGTTAGCGGCAGCAAAGGTTCCAGCGTCCCCAAACTACGCATGGACAATGCCAGCCAAAAAGAACCGCAACCTCGATGAGGTTGTCTCACGTTGCAATGCGCTTAGTCAACGACTGGCCAACCTCATCCAGAGGTCGCAGGTTCGAGTCAACATCAAACTTCCACGCGTAAATGTCGTGCTACTTAATCCGCTGGCCGCCTTCGAGCAGAGTTCCCCGCAGATGGAGTTGCGGGTGTCAGAGGAGATCGTGGAAGTCAACCTGGGACGCTGGAAGCAAACCGACCAGCTCTATATTCGCGTAGGCAACTGTCGTGTTGCCACCAAGGGAGGTACCGCCCAAGCAGTGCTGTCGCTCTCTATGATCAAAGGACTTCTCGAACAGCGTCGTCGTGAATGGGCATCGGTGCTGCTACTTCTGCGGTCGTCGTGTCTGGAAGCTGTACCCTGCGACATCAGTCAGGACCCATACTTCTTGTCACAAAGAGCTCACTACCTCTCGTCAGTGCCCGTGGAGGACAGTGCTGACTGTGATACGTGCGAGACCACGCTGAGGCCTCCCAGCACACCAGCGATGCAGAAAAGGTCGTCACGACGAGCATCAAGAAGAGTTGGTCCGGCCTCGAAGTGAGCAGCTCCAAGAAGCAATTTCCGCGTGAGCAGGTGCCTCCGTAAACTAACAGTCAGAGAATGTTGGCGATGACAGTGACAGAACATACCTATCTGGCCAAATTAACAGTGAACGCATAATTGACAGTCTGCTGGAGTGGATGGGGAACCTGACCACTATCAGGCCAGAACCAAGTGAGCTAGTCATCACAGACCCCCATAGAACGGCGTTGACGGCAGTCTCCACGACGAAACTAACTTTCCGCCTTTCATGTAGTCGCCACTCCAGATGTTGAAGATTTCGTTCACTAAGGAAGGATGCCATTTGTTTAAGTACCCGTGCGCGAGCACGATCAGCTCGTCGCGGGTTGATCCAAGACCAAGCAGCTCTCCTGACCGAGTTATGCTGTTGAACATCGAGGCAGACAACAGGGCCCGAGCGTAGGATGCTAGGTGACTAGAATTGCTGTAATCAAGCTCCAGGCCATCTATTGCATCTCGCAGGCTCTCACTACTGGAACTGGGTAATGATCGGACGCCAGTCTGAGTCAACCACTCCAGTGGGTCCACCTGCATCATCTGAGGGTACAACAGCAGCTCTTGCGTGCCTGACTGCTGAAGCACGTAGTGTAGGAACGACCCATCCACGCGGACCATTCCTGTAACGCTTGCTATAAAGCCGTCGGAAGTAAGAGGATACAACTCTAACGCCTTGACGACGAACGCGCGCGAGTACATATTTGCAAACGAGCCGTAGACTCGCCGTAGCTTGCCGAAAATAAACGGGAATCGGAAGGCCATCTCGTCATGAAGGACACCTCGATAGGCGTATCCTAACCTCACAACTCCCCATTGCGGTGCCATCTTCGACGCTAGCTCGGCCACCTCTTCCAGCGAGAATGTCCAGGTAGAGTAGAGGGTGTCAGTGACGTCATCGTCCATGACCAAGAGTGCATGAGCGGTATGATCTGTCTCGATGAAATTCTTGAAAGCGCGGAGAGTGCTCGTTAGCAGTGCAGTCTCCCCTGCAGTGGCCTTCAACCTGTTAGTGCTGACCTTGATGATCTCGTCGGCGGATACAGCTGGGAACCTCGCCAGATCCTTTATTTTCTTCCGCCAGCGTAATTCCATGAGGTTGCGGCGGGTTGGCGAGTGATCAAGGTTCACGTACACTGCAGAGACGACATGGTCTCCATCGAGAGGCCCAGCGGATATGTAAGCTACTGAGGGTGCTGGCGTAGTCTGAAGGTGAGACACGAGCAGGATGAGAGAAATCAAAAGAGTAAGAAGCGACAGCGGATACACCAGCAATCCAGGCTCATTCTTTTGTCTTCTGAGACTCATCACGCAGACCGAAAAAACCTCAGAATTCTCTGTATGGACAGCGCCAACACTCAGTTGGCTGATATGGCTGAGACCCAGCTCTGGACTGAAGGTGAACAGGCTGCTGCCAAGCGCCGACGGTTGGTTAGGGCTAACAGCGAGGATGAAGAGGAGGCGCATTTGGATGAGGAGGCACATGTGGATGAGGAGGCGCCTTTGGATGAGGATGCACATGTGGATGAGGATGCGAATGTGAAACAGGAGGCGAAAGGGGAAGAGGAGGCGGCTCTGTTTGGGGATGACGACGACGAGCATCTTTTTGGAGATGACGTGGATGAGGAACCGGAACAGGAAGCTAAAACCTCCGAAGCAACTCCTGACAAGCCTGACAATACCCTCCTAATACCCAAAACACCTTTCATTCCGCGCTCAAGCAAAATGGCAGTCGCCCGTCTATGCCCAAATTTGGGATTCTACCCACACCCCTTTAACCATCAGAATGCGGATCTACAGGAGGCCCAACTTCTAGACAGGGTCAAGTCACGAGAACACCCCAGATTCGCAGACTTCGCGAAGAAGTGCCTAGAACCCAGCGCCATCCGCCATCGAGTGATGCCTGACGGCACCCTGGAGTCCAACGCCCAGGTGGTCGTGTGGGACAACAAGACGGTGTCGATAGTTGTTGGTGGCCGCTACTACTTTGACGCACAGGTAGTCCGAGAAGATAGCGTGCTGTTCCAGGCCATTACGGCTGACGACCAGCCAGAGATGCTGGTGCAAGAAGCCACTATGAACGATAAGCTGGTCTTGCGCCCCACCAGGCTTAAAGCGATCAGGCACCAAAACGAGAGGAAAACGACGATGCTGGCCACGTCTGCCGCCACCGCAGCGAGCGAGCGCGTGCTTGCACGGCAAAAAAGGACTACCAGGGGGTGGGAGCGCAAAGAATCCTCCCAACGCGGCCTATCTGGTAGCTTCCTGGAAGGTTAAGGGTACCAATCCATGTAACAGAGTGGTCTTCCCACATCTGATTGGGGCTGCTTTCCGCACTTGGGGTCGCTTGCTACGTCGTTATAGTACTTCCCAAACATGTGGCAGAGATCTGGACCCAAGCACTTCATAACTGATCACTCAACACCCATGTTCTTACAAAGTTGCCTCAAACTGAAGTCTTCCTCCAACGATGCTAGGAGCTCTTCTACGATCTGCAACGCTACGTCTATAACTCATACAAGGCTACCGCACATTTCCTTAAGGCCAGCTTTCGAAACGCCTCAGGAGAGGATGCAAGCTCTCGCGTCCTCTGCACACCCTCCTCATGCGAGAGCAGCAGTCCATCCGTGAAGTGTCTCACTGAGTTCGCTTGACGAGATGATATCACGCTCAGCAGTGCTGACAGTGACAGTTTCATTTCACGTCACGCGCTTCTTCTACACGAGATTTCTGACTATTGACGTACACGCTTAACCAAGTCTTCCAGCTCCTCCACACAGGTGACGGCGGTCTGGAGGTCTGCCTTCATCTCCTTGAGCCTTGGTCTTTCGACTGTGTCCTCGAGCTCTATGAGCTCATCCAAGGGTGGCATCGCTCTAAACAAGAACCCTGTAGGCCTCCCGCCAAGAAACTTGATCTCCTCCGCAGTGTCGTGCTCAAACCCGAAAGCTAGCTTCGCCCTGTACCACATGACCGCTTCGATCCTTGCAACGCTGTTGTCCTCGTTGAGGATATCCATACAAAGCGAGTAACAGTTCATGGCTATACCGGTGAACACGTTAAAGAGGAGGATGACCAGAATGACAAAGGAGAGCACATGAATCACTACTGCCTTCTCAGCGGTCTTCTCTATCATCTGGAAAAACTGGAAGCAAGATGTGAGCGGATTACTACTGGGTGACTTACATTCCCTGTGGCATCCACTTCATCGCCCAGACCCAAGGAATAGAACAGCATAGTGTGGAACGCTCGACCCACGCTGTGGTATGGAGGAAAAGTCGCACCGAGCTGTGCACGGGCGAACATAGCAAACACCAATACAGCCAGGAAGTACACGAAACAGAAGAATGCCATTGGACTGGCGGAGAGCACCAGCGCCAGCACGATTCCCTGGACGCCCATGGACATGTGAGCGACTAGCATCACAGCGCGTGCTACAGCAAACACGGCGGCGAGGACATGGAGGACTGGCACGTTCGTGACACTCTCACCCACCAGGTGCGCCAGCATCTGCAGAGGTTTCTGGGTCCCGTACTTTTGGAAGATGTACTCGATGCCGCTCTGAGTGACGCCCTCTGAGAAGAACGTCTCAGGATGCGGCCGAAACAGCTTCAGAAGTCCTACGCTGAAACCGGCGATCATAAGCAACAGACTCAAGTTCTCGAGAAGCAAGGGAATCGGCTTCGTCTGACGGCGACCACGTACGTCCAAGAGGCCGAACACATGAGATTTGAAAGACCCTCGCCGGCTCTGTAAACGCACGAGATAGACTGGCGACACGCTGAGACTGGCCAAAACATCCCAGATTGGCCCCATGGCGAGCAGTGCGGCTAGCGCCAGCGCCAAAACCAGAGCCGTAGTGGGGTACCCACCCACGTTGACCTCCTTGTGGTCCAGGCTGACTTCCCACATCCCCAAGAAAGCGGCTTTTGAGGCGGCAGTTAACGTCACGCGACTCTGATGCATCGCATTGGACTCATCGACTCCTCGCATGTGGAACGTGACCGACAATTTGGTTGGGCGGCAGCGGAAGAGGAAGTCGTAGTGGTGGTTGCGCCCAGCCCTCGTGTCAATTGGCAAAGGCGACAACAGTCGCTCCACCTCTACAGGCGTTTCGCCGAGCAGGAGGTCTAACTTGGCTTCCAACTTATTGATGGGCCCGGTTTCGATGTCCGTGGTGTAAAAGGGGTCAAAAAGGGGATGCCTGATACTAATGCTGGCAGCTGCGTTTCGAACCCTTCCCTGTCCCACTCGGTACTCCGGACTGCCTCGCCTTAGCCGCATACGTGGGTGGTAGTTGTCCTCGTGGCACCACAGTGCCCTCTATCATCTCGTTTATCACCTCCGGATCGCACAGATGTGGCCAGTTTGGGTTCTCTTGGAAGCCTTCCCCTAAGATCTGGAGGTCGCACGAGGAACTCTCAAACCACCCATCACCACACAGCACGCTGAGATTCGTGCACATCTGAGCTAGGTGCTGGGCTGACATGGTGTCGCTGGCGGAGACGCTGATGGTGCCATTAGTGAAGTTCTCGATCTGAGACTGTAAGGCTAGGTCCCATTCTTGTCTCCCGACGTATGCCATCGGCGCCATCATCTCTTTCCTCGACACCAGAATCACGAGGAACACGTGCGCGATGGCAGCCAGGAGAAACCAGACTGACTTCGATGGGAGCACAGGCTCACTCATGATTTCTGTGTGCACTACAAAAAATGCGCTCCATGGTAAAATAAATTCAACCCTTCATGTGGGGTGGCTCGAAGAAATTAATCACAGCAGTGTTATACAGATGAGACGTTTTCTTCTTATTGCTGCTTGCGCCGGTGGACTCGTACTACCCGTTCAGGAACCCGTCATGGTGCGCTCACAACTTGATATTGCGGTCGCAGACGCCGTGGCAGATGCCTCCGAGAAGGTCGTTGTTAAGACGCGAGGAATCACCTTCCGGGGCTGACGGCTGTTCTGAAGTCCCAGCGTAAAAACAGATTAATTTAATGACCAAAAAACTCTACACGAATTATTGTTGAGCCTCTTTTTCTATATGCTTCACAAGGATGCTCTTCACGTAATGGGCCCGTGACAGATCAAGGAGAGGAACTGAACGTGGACGTTGTGGAGGTAACTTCGTGGATGAAGGACCGTCGTCAGTAGATGGGTCCCCGGTGGAAGATGCCCCGTCAAAAGCACTTGCGGCAAGCTGAGGCTCTGACAGCTTCGGCTTCCCGTTGACACTCATAATCTGTGAGGGAACGGAGCTTTCACACTCGTCAGAATGTCTGTCGTCTCCTCTAATGGAGCCTTCATCTGAATCGCACGCCTCGGCTTTAAAACTCTCAGGAACCCCCGCCGGCGTTAGCTCAATAGGACCCCACTTACCCCCGCAGCGACTTGAGGTTTCGTCTACCTCGAGTAGAAGCTCCTGTGAAATCGGATGATGAACCCGTGGCCGACCTTTAGAAGAACAATCCAGTGGACTGTTGGAACTCCTCCGATACATTCTCTCAACTTCTTTCTTCCATTTGGCCAAAATGTCCATAGAGTCGTCGCTGTCGCGGGGCCGCTCTGGATGCAAATCCACCTCCGACAACACCTCCGAGCTGATGTCAAGTGTGTCGAGGCTTGTAACGTTTCGGCCTGGAGAGTTCGTTGGAGAAGGCGAATCAGCAAGGGATTGAGCCCGAATCTGTCCAGGATGCCATGCTACTCCCTCTTGAAGAAAGCCTTCTGATTTAGGCCAGGGAGCTTGAGTTGAAATAGACTTCATCTGCACTGGTCTGATTTCCACAGACACCTGCCGTGATACAAAGAGCTGGCGAACTCTGCTTGGCAGCGGCTTCGCGGAGATCGAAGGTGAATTCGTTCGCTGGCCCCGGTCTTGTTTCCAGGTGAACGGAATCAATGGCTGCTGGGGCGGTAATCGGCGAGGTTCCCAAACCTCAGGCTTCACATCCGTGCGTAGCCATGTCCGTTCGGGTGGCGGTGCCGAAAATGTGATAGGACTTGACATCAAGGGGCTCGTCACCAAGAGGTTCGGGACTCGGGGGATAACAGGACTCACCATGCGTTGGGAGTGCCTAGAATCCGAGAATGATTGCACTCGATGATGCTCCGGCACCGATCCGAATCTGCGCGGGTCAGGACTAGTTGACACAACTCGTGCGGGTGACGGGTGATGTGCGTAATTTTGGGGGCTATACGAGTACGACGGACTCTGATCGTGCATTTGAGTGCCTCGGCGCTGCCCAAACCATTGCTGATGCACCGGCAGGGAGACACCGTCAGCCCGTCCGGCAATGCTGGATGTGGCCACGTGACGTCTCATGACAAATTACACTATTTTCGCCGTCTACTTCTCCACAGAGCATAGATAGCGAAGGCGCCGACGGCAGTTAGTCCATACATCCAGGTGCTCGACGTAGTCTTCTTCAAAACCAACTGGCCGCATGCTCCAGAGATGTCCTGACCCATCTCCTGGCGGACGAAAACTCGCACGTTACTCGCCTTCAGCACGTCAGTGAAGGCCTCGATGGCTTCTTGTGACGGAGAAGAGTAGCCGCGCTCACAGGCTACGGGAGTGAGCGTCGGGTTGTAGGGAATGACGTTCAGAATGACCCAGTCACGGCTCTTCAGGAGGTTCGCGAGCTGCGTGGCCGTCTCAGCTTGGTCATTGACGCCTGCTATTAGGCAATACTCTATCTGCACTCTTTGATACTTCTCGTTGCGTCTCGAGAGAGATTGCTGCTGGCGAATAAACTTCTCAGCGGTATCGATTAGCGTGGATACGGGATATGCAGCGGCAGACGGCACTATCTCCCGACGAAGTTCCTGGGTTGGTGCGTGTAGAGAAAGGGCCAACGATACGCCTGGTGCGTCTTCCACCAATTGCAACATCTTGGGGACCACTCCTACGGTTGAGACAGTTATCCTTCCACATGAGAGTCCGAACTTAGCGACCATGGATTTCACGGCACGTACCACCTCGTCGTAGTTGTCCAGCGGTTCGCCCATGCCCATGAACACAACGTTGCGGATGGGAGAAACGCCGTTGGCATGCCACAGCTGTTCCAGTATCTCCCCCTCAGTTAGGCTGCTTTTTAGGCCCAGAGTGCCTGTTGCGCAGAAGGAGCAGCCCATGCGACAGCCCACCTGGCTGGACACGCAAACGGTCGACCATCCAGAGTACCGCATGATAACCGTTTCCACGTCCAGTCCGTCAAAGAGTCGTACGATAAGCTTGGTGGTGGTGCCGTCTTTGGAGTCCTCACGAAAGGACACAGTGGATGTTATTTTAAAGCGGGAGAGGACTGCATGAGCCTTCCGAGGAAGGTTGGGGTACTTGGACGAGTCTTCTTCTCTTCGACGAATCACATTATGCCACACCGTCTGATGGTGAAGCTCTTTGACATCGGCCGCTTCGAGCGCCTTCTCGAGGGATCTAGAGTCTAGCAGCGAGAGGCCTCCTGCTTGGGCCATAGCCTCTCGTCGGAGAGCGGGGGTCTTCATCAAATCACTTATTCTCGCGATGGATGACCCAGTCGTCAAAGAGATTGACGTTTATCTTAACCGCGTAGAGAATGGCAGCATGTACTTGCTGCAATTCCCGCTGCGTCCAATTTACCGACCCTACGGAGATCAAGGTCAACTGTCAGAGATTGCATATCGACCGAACCAGAAACAGCTGAGGATGAAGTACAATCTGCACATGGACACTGCGGCCTTCGATTCGTCGCGGCGTCTGGACTTCGATGAGGCACCCACACATATCCTCGCCAGCCAAGAAGCAGTTTCTGGGGGTTTTAACCCCGTAACGGGCCAAGGTGGCTTTCTCGGCCCTGCCTTCGAGTCGCAAGCGAGTTACGCGCTGGGAGTCATGCGGGATGGCAAGCTGTATCTCACTCCGACCGACCACATACAGCAGTTCCGACCGGTGCTCGAAGAGCCCCAGAAGGTAGAGAAGGACAAGAAGAAGCAAGAGCAGCAGAAGGAGGAGGCCGAGACGGCCGAAGTGTCGCGTCGAGACCGTCTAAATCAGTGGGTGCTGAAACAGCAACAGGACGGAGAGCCATGGAAGCGACTCGACGCTCATTACGAAATGGACACACCCGAAGCGCATGAAGTGCTCGAAATGTTCACCAGTTTCCCTATTGAGGAGGTGGAGTATCCCGAGTTGAGCTCCGACAACGACCAGCCTGACGCGATAATGGACATGCTCACTGACCACAAGGAGTCCGACGATCGAGGACCCTACATCAAGATCGTGAGGAAACCGGGCTGCCCTGAAGTCCCACCCATTGATTTCGCGTCGGACCCTACGGCTTACCTTTCCGTTCTGTGTGAGTCGACGACTGCGCAGGCGCAGGTGTCGTCAGGGCCACTGTCCTTCTTCTCGCTCATGAAGCTTTCTTTGGACGATCAGATCAGAACAATCCTCAGTATTCGACAGGTGGAGTCCTTTGGAGGGCTTAAGGCACTCCTCACTACCAGTGTGGAGGATTCCAAACTCGTGGACGCCATTTCCAGGCAGGCCGACATGATGTTTGGCAACTTCGTTTTGCACTCCTCGCTGGCATTCCCTGGAGGAGAGCACGCCTCGGACTTTGCGTTGGCCAACGCGGCTTACCAGGCTGGATGCCGTGACCTGATGCTGGCTCTGCTCAGCAACGGGCAACCCATAGTGAGAGAGAAGCTCAAGTCGAACAAGATGTTTTCGGAACTGTCAATGGAGGGGGTAAATCTCATTCTCTCACAAATAGCCGTGTTCAGCGACAACGCTTGGCGTTTCAAGAAACCACACGACAAAGCCTTAGAAGAAAGATGGCCCAGTGTGGCTGCGGCATCAAGGGACAAGTTTAACTCTCAAGAAGGCGTGCAGCGCATGAGGGGCACTCTTGAAGCGGCCAAAAACGGGCTGAAGCTATGTTCTACACGCACTGCCGACTCTGCATCAGCAGGCACCGCCTCCAGAGTCGCTACTGCCACTGGAGCATTCAACATGGCGACAGGTCTGGAGAAACTGCGTAACTCCGTGGAGAAGGTACTCAAGGCCAATGGATGCTTAACTCTGGAAGAGGTCTGTCCATTGGTTTCTCGAGACCTGGGCACCGAGATGCAGGAGAAGGACATATCCCTCGTGGTGAACGCGGTCGCAGAGGAGATAACAGGTGGCCTCTGGGCCGTTCGGCGTCTCGGAGAGCCAGCGTTAGACACCTACAGAAAGATACTCATCTCTCTTTTCCGTGCCTCGCCCGACACGAAGTATAGTAAAAAGGAGTTGATCTCCATCTTCGTCAAGCACACCAAGAAGCCTTACAGCCTTCCGGATCACCAGCTCCGTCGGCTCCTCCGCGAGCTTGCGTACAACAAGGCTGGGTACTGGTCCTTCAAGGGCTCGAAGGAAAATTAGACCAGGAGGTCTTCGAACTCATTTGGCTGCACTCTGGTGGCTCTGTGTTGCATTTGTTCAGAGGAGATCAAGTCGAGCTCCCGTTCAATGCGCTTCGTAAGTTGCGTCGCTAATCCCTCACCGTATCTGTCGTCTCGTCGGCCTCCCTCTTCCGTCTTCCGTCGTCAGAGCCATCCGTTTCTGCTATTTCCTCCTCACTCTTGACATCATTACCATCACTGCTTGTTTCCTCGCTCTTGACTTCGGCATCAGATGTGTTCCGTTTCTGGCGCTTTCGACCGTGTCGTTCAGCCCTTCGAGCCTCTTTTTTTGCGGCCTTAAGCTTTCGCCTCTTAAGCGTTTTGTAGTGCAGCTTATACGCACACTTTGGGCATAGTCTAATTTTGACAAGCGCCTCCTTCAACAACCCGGTTTCCTTGTACTTAAAGTGCACCTCGTAGCTGCGCAGATGCTGACACTCCTCACAGTGGAGACTGCCACACCCGAACTGCCCCTTTCCACCTTGAACCTCGCGGGTAGTCCGCCATCTCAACCCAATGGAACCTTCCTTGTACCGAGTCAGGTCTGCAACTGCGTACTCCTTCAATAGTTGTTCGTAGTACTTCTTGGCTAAGCGTACATTCCCATCGTCCATGTTTTTCTCGTCATCCTCCAGAGAGCGTATGAACTGGAACGTTTCTCTGAAGACGTCATTGTCGGTTTTCTGAAGTCGCCATTCTCGCGGGGCTGGTAGCTGGCCGTTGTTGGCCTGAAACACCAGTTTCATGTGCCGTTGGAATGGTGTTAGTCGACTCCATTCCGTTTCGATGTGTTGGCTTCGCACCGCCTCCTGAAATGACATCTGATGCACAAAAAACGCTTTTTCAAAGGGAGATGTCGTCGATAGCCCGAAAACGGTTGGCCTCCGAAAGAGCTGTGGGTACCGCATCCTTGCCAAACGCAGGAATGGCGCAAGGACCACCCTCCAGGATTCAGCGCTAAGTACGCTAGGTGTTCGGATGGCAAGGGAACAGACCCGCTCAAATGGGTGTGCAAGATCCCAGGCAAGAAAGGTTCCCTGTGGGAAGGGGGAGAGTACGAAATGCACGTAGAGTTCTCAGAGGACTACCCTTCAAAGCCCCCAAAATGCAAGTTCACGACTGTTCTCTTCCACCCGAATATCTACCCTTCCGGCACTGTCTGTCTTTCTATTCTGAACGAGGATGAGGATTGGAAACCCTCCATCACCATCAGACAGATTCTGCTGGGAATTCAGGACCTGCTCGACAGTCCAAATCCACTTTCCCCGGCACAGGCAGAACCCTACCAGCTTTTTAAAAACCAACGGAAGGAATATGAGAAGCGCGTGCGAGAGCAAGCGAGAACGATGCGTCCTAAAGACTGAGTGCGTGCTTAATCTTGAATTAGACAATGCCACGTATGAGAGTCATCAGTAGCAGTGACGATTCCGAAGACGCCAACCCCAAGGCCAACCCTAAGAAAGTGCGCGCTAAGCCAAGCGACGGCGCTGCGGCGGTCAGCAGTCCTGTGGACGAGGGAGACAGGCCGACAAAATCGCAAGGCAAATCGAGGTCTGGCGTGGTTAAGAAGCCTAAGAAGGCCGAATCGGTATCTGGAGATGTCAGAAAGCCCAAAAAGGCCGCTGTTTCGCAGACGACCACGCTGGTGAGTTTATGGGGGGCCCAACCTGCCTCGCCTGCGAAACCCAAAACAAAAACCGCAAGCACTAATGCAGAGGTCTGCGCCGGCTTTTTTAAGTCAGCTAAACCCGCGAAGCCCATGAGGACGGAAGACGCTCATGATGCTCCTCCATCGCAGAACGCAGAAGTGACTAAGACTCCCACAACATTCCTCGCCAAGAAGGCGGATCTAAGCCCTGATACTGGAACGGTCGGGAAACAGACGCCCCATGCGACAGCGTCCCAGATGAAGACTGGATCGACTCCTGCAAAAGAACGGAAGCGCACAGCCCGGCCGATAGCAAACACCCCAAAGAGATTGAGGACAGTGGAACCTGGGTCCGGTTCAAGTAGGGCAGAGCCCCTCTTCGATAAGTCTAGTGAATCGCCTCCTTCATCTGGGAAACCTGCGAGGTGGGAATCCCCCTCGACAAAAGACAACAAGGTGCGTCGAAGCATCAAGAAAGAAAGTCCTAAGAACCTTCCGAAGTCCAAAGCCAAGGCGAAGGCCGGAAAACGGACAACGCGCCGATCACAGGATGAAGGATTGGAAGGGGCGGCTGTCGTGTTCTCTGGCGTTTTCACTGAGCCCAGAGGGGTCCTGGAGGATATCGCGAAGCAGGCTGGAATGGTGCTTAGGACGGGAGTCAGTGGCTTGACGGAGTTTTTGATCATTGGTCACGCGTTGCAAGAGGATGATCCCAAACCAGTTACTGAGGGGTCAAAATACCGAAAGGCTATGGAACTTGCTCCCAAAGGTGTCATTCAAATATTGACCGAGCCGGAATTCCGAACCAGACTAGGCGTCAAGGCCGTATCGTCCCCTGACGCTGCTCCCAAAGAATCGGCGCCAGTGGTGAGCAACGAAAGCAGCACCCTCTGGTCCGAAAAATACCGCCCCAACAAGCGGCAGGAACTCGTCGGAAACGATCACGTCGTGAAGAAATTGTACGAGTGGCTTCGTGACTGGCGGACTGTCGTGCTAGAAGGCCACAAGAAGCCAGCGCCGCCTCCCAAATACATGCCCGGGCAAGCATGGCCAGAGCCTGAAAGGGTGAACTCGCCTGCTGCGCTGCTATCCGGGCCGCCGGGTGTGGGAAAAACAACCGCTGCTCGTGTCGTGGCTGAGGAGCTGGGGTATGTAGTACGTGAGTTCAACGCCTCCGACGCTAGGGGCAAGCAAGTCATTGAGTACCTCAGTCAAATGACGAAGAGTGGAGGGAACCTGGATCGGTGGAGCACCTCCAACAAGGAGGTGGGGTTTCAAGGAGTTTGCGTCGTTTTTGACGAGGTGGACGGCCTCTCCGCTGGAGACCGTGGAGGCGGACAAGCAATGGGGAAACTTATCGACGTCACCAAGTGTCCAGTTATTTGTATTTGCAATGATCGCATGTCTCAGAAGGTGCGTTCTTTGGCCTCCAAGTGCTACGATTTGCGGTTTTCCCGGCCTACGTTCCAGCAGATGATGTGTCGACTCAGCGGCATCGCCATGAACGAGCAGCTCTCCGTTACGCAGGCAACTCTGGATTCTTTAGCGAACAACGCTGGTTTCGACATCAGACAAGTCCTGAACGCTATGCAATTCATGCAGAAGGAGGGGGGTCGTGGCAGCTCCAGCAAGGACTCAGGCCTTATGGTGACTCCCTTCGACGCCGTGAAAACGCTTCTCACCGAGTCTGCTGCGTCGAAGCTCTCTCTGAACCAGAAGACGGACCTGTTCTTTACGGATTACGACCAGGTAGGCCTCATCATGCAAGACAGCTACCTACGAGCGATGCCCAGCACCCGCAGCGCGGACCAGAACCTGAAACGCTCGTCGTGGGCTGCTGACTGCTTCTCCTATGGTGATCTGCTGAACACCAAAGTGTACTCCAGCCAACGGTGGGACCTCATGCCCAGCGTCGTGACTTTCAGTGGGCTCTCGGTGGCTTCCGCGGTGAGGTAGCGGAATGCCTCTAACCCAGACATCTGGGTTCCTCTCTCGTGCGCAATTCCCTGCATGGCTGGGAAGGAACAGCACACGCACCAAACACAAGAGGTACCTCTCCGAGTTGTCCCTGGCCCTCGCGCCCAATTTACGCTTGAGTCCCACACAACTCCGAAAAGGTCGCGCCTTGGATTTGATTTACAGAAAATGCGTTGCAGCTCTTGGATCAGACGCTGGATCTGCCGCTGAATCAGCTTCTCGTGGGCACAACACCCTTGCAGACTTCGGACTTACGCGTGACCTTCTAGTGGACAACCTGCAGTCACTCCGCCTGAAAGGAGAGACCAACGAGTTTGACAAAGTACCCGCTGGGGTAAAAAGTGCTCTGACACGGCTTGCAACGAAAGCGAATCCTGTAAAGGGTAGGAGCCGCAAAGTAGTCGGCAGCGACGACTCCGGAGAAGATATCGATATGGCGCAGCTGTTGAAGAAGCCTCGATCAGTGGCGAAAGCGAAGGCGAAGGCCCGCGCCAGAGCCAAGACTAAAGCGAAGTGATGAGGAATCAAACCCTGGCTGATTTTTGCCGGCGGCCCCCTTAATTGTGCCAATTTCTCAATTCTGCTAAGCATGGGTGTTGTCGACCAACTCAAGAACCTCACAAAGGAGCTCGAGGGCCCTACAGCTCTGAGAGTAGTCTCCGCAGGCTGCGGGATAAGCCTTATGGTGTGCTCAGTGATGAGCTTGTTCCCAATCACGGATGCTATTCTTGACTTTAATACGTTGTTCCTCAAGGTCCATGCTGGGTGAGCCTCGACACTGAACGTAACTCAGTCTCTGCGGATTCGTAATCCTCTGCGTTGAAATGAAGGATCTCCAGAAACTCTCGAAGTTCCACAACATGTTCATAAAATGGTTCCCCTTCCTCACCGTCCTATGGGGCAAAGGAGGTCTCATGATCTTCGCCGGCAGTTTGGGAGCTGCGTTCTTCAGCAAGCTGGTTATGTTCGTTCCTTGCATGGTCACCATCGCGATCGGGGTCATCAACATGCTCATGTATTTCGGAAAGATGGAGCAGTATGACAAGGCCTACGACAAGTCAATGAAGATGGCGACTCAAATGTACACGGAGTATGCACCTGTGGCCCAGCGCCACGACGACGCAGCCCAACGAGGCTACGACTTCTCTGCCCCTCACCAGCACCACTCGAAGCCTCACTCCAAGCCTCAGCCTCACTCCCAGCCTCAGTACCAGTCGAAGTTCTCGGACACCAGTGGCTCCTATTGATCACTTGAGGCCAAATATGTTTGTTAGCCGGTTCACATAAGTCTTTTTCTTCTTGCTGCGTGCATCGCGAATACTGCGCCAGTCTTCCACAACCTGAGGCTTCAGAAAGCGGAGCTCTTTATCGTAGCGAGTGAGTACGTGCTCGTAAGCCTTCACTCTGTACTCCAACTCTGCAGCCCTCTCCTTCTCGGCGTAGAGTTCCTCCTTCGTCAGTTCCATGTCTGACGTAAGCTGCGCGTTGACCAGAATGGACTCGTCCAGGGTCGCTCTTAAGGCCGACTCCACAATTTGGCCGGTTTTGCTTAGTCCTCCCTCGTAGTCGCGACAAATCCGTCCCAGCTCCTTCAACTCGTCCTCCAACGAGACAATCTCCCATCTTAGGTTCACGTTCTCGTCCAAGACCGCATCTACATGGCCAAGGGCCGCGATCACAGCGAACTCCAGGTCTCCCAGGCGGCCCTCTTGCTTCACTCTCTCCAGATACTCCGTCCAGCCACCATCGCTGCTTTCGCACACAGGAGAGTCAAGTCGAGAACCGTCAATCCGTTGAGCCAATCTGGCCACGCGGCTAGCAGTCACGGGTGTGTCCCGAAGACTGTTCAAGCTGAGGAGTGAACTTTTGAGCAGGAGATCATCGGCGCTCGACATATTTTATGATAAGACTCGGTGACTCATCTCACGTGTGTGTTGGACAAAAGGTTACACCGTTGCTCACATCTTGAGTGCACACATGCCAAGCAAGCAGAAGCGCAAGTCGAAGCACTTCGAAAAGGCGTTTAGCGACATTGTTATCGACGCGCCAGCCGAGACGGAGTCGGCCAGTCCTGCTTTCAGTTTGGACGAGATCCCGATGATTGAGAGTCGCGAGAGCATACCGCGCTACCAAGGGACGTCGGTGCGCGTTGATGACGGTATAGGTCTCACACGCGAGTGCCCTCTCACCATGTCTACCCAGCGCGCTAACTACGACACGAGAATTGAATGGATGGGGCCGGAAAACGATCAAGTCAATATCGACCCTATCCTGGGCTTCCTAGAAAGACACCGAGGAGGGGGTAGTTCTCGCAGCTTCCAGGAGGTGTTTGGGACATGCAAGCCTCGCAAGCCGTTGAGGAAAATCTCCTGAACCCCACGATGACAATTACCTAGTCAATTTTACGTATTTTGCTGGCACAATGAGTAGCGACACCTCTTCCGTTGGGCCCGCTGCGAATCCGAAAGGGACGCCCGAACATGTCGGCGGCGTTGTGACTTCCTCCAGGCTGAGCAGCGCGTCGGGTCTAGGGCCAGCCCCGTATTTTTCCCCGCAAACAAGCCCAATGCTCCCCTCATTTACGACAGGCTCTCCTTGCATGGCTCCGTCCACATACGGAGCAAATGCGTCTCGACTCCACTCGGTGAGCCAGTCGGTATACGCTGGCACAGTTAATGGAATGGCTGGGAACGGGACCATGAGCGTCACGGGTTACTCACAGGCTATTAACCAGGGACAGATGGCCTCTCAGATGGGCCAGATGACCAGCACCGCTCATACCGCCATTAAGCAGGACAGGATCATCAGCGAGCGGTACGTTGAGCACGAAGTACGCGTGCCCAAGAAAGTATATGTCGAGGAGGTGGTCGAGAAGGTCATCGTGGTGCCTGAGAAGGTAGTCCATGAGCAGATGACTGAAGATACGGTGAAGATCCGCGAGAAAATCATTGAGATCGCCAGGCCTGTCTACCAGGAGAAAATCGTTGAGGTGCCAGAATACGAGTACGTGGATAAATATATAGAAGTTCCGGAGAAGATCATTCAAGAAAAGATCCGTGAAGTCCCTGTCATCGACTTTCAGGAAAGAATTATTGAGGTTCCGAGGATCGTGTGGCAGGAGAGAGTGGTCGAGGTACCCGAATATGAGTACGTGGAAGTCCCAGTCGAGAAAATTGTCGAGGTACCAGAGATTCGCGAGGAGTACCAGGTCCGCCATGTTACAGTGCCCCAGTACGTCGACAAGCCAGTGCCCGAGTACACCCAGGTGGAGGAGATAACCGAGATTGTAAGGAGTTCCCCAGTGCCAGTGCTGGTGGAGACTGTTCTGGAGTTCAACGTGCCCAAGATCCGCCCTCTTTACCGGCGGGTGGATATGCCTCTGTATGTACCGCGGTTCATTGAGATTGCGGTGCCGGTGGACCTCGTCAAGGACGACACAATTCTGCTGCGAGCTCAGACTTATTGCGAACGCCTTCGCCTGTTCGTCGAGTCGGCCGAAGGCGGGTCTCTCACCGACCTCGAGTCTATCGCCTTCCATTTAAAGCAACTCGAATGGCAACGAATCATCGAAACAAACGAAGTCACGCAAGCAACGGTGAATTGCTGGGAAAGGCAGACTTTCGTCGTTGACGACACAACTATTTCCACGTTGGAGAAACGGATCGCGGAATGTGAGGTATCCCGCACTGAGGCCAACACGCGCATTATGGAGGCTTGGGTGAAGCTCCAAGAAGAAAGACGTCTCCTTGAAGAAGCCCAGGTGAAGTCTGAGTCCAATGAAGGTTCAACCTCAAGTAGCACTGACGAGCAACATGAAACCACAATCCCCAGTCCGATCCCCGCTCGACGCACCGAGTCCACGGATGCCACGGACGCCATCAACGCCATCACTGAGGAGGAGTCTCCAAAGATGCCCCCGACGCCTGCGGAGCCATCCGAGGCTCCCAACGCAACCCCAGAAACCAAGAAGAAGCAGTCCAAGGAGGAGAAGGCCCTTCGCAAGCAGAAGCGCGAAACGAAGCGCCTGATTAAGGAGCAACGCGAAGCGCGCCGACTGGAAGCCCAACAGAAGGAGGACGCCGTAGGAACGCCAGAACGCCAAGTTTGATGGGAACTGTTTCCTGTGTTTTAAACCGCAGACATTTGATGCGTTCACACTGCGGTATGACCCCTTGTCACATTTGGAGATGTTTCCTATGTTCTAAACCACAGACATTTGATGTGTTCTGAGGCCGCATTTGCGAGAAGTCGTCTTCCAACCCAGAGATGCCGGCCTGGAGCAGGAAATCTGTCACGTATGGGTGCTTTGCTGTCGCGGCCGTCGTTGGAAGAGAACTTAAGAACCAATAAAGCGGAAGTCCTGAGAAGCATTCGGGAGCTGGACCGCGAACGGAGCCGTCTGGAGTCAGAGGAGAAGCGTGTGCTTGGAGACATCAAAGCACACGTCAAACGAGGAGAAATGGCTAGTGCACAGATGCTTGTCAAGGACTACGTACGAGTAAGGCAGCACAAGGTGAAGTTCCTAGAAATGCGCAGCCAACTGCAGGCTGTGAATCTACGGCTGCAAGCAATCAGGTCTACACGGGCGATGTCTGAATCCATCAGAGGGGTTACGGATGTAATGACCAAGTTGAACTCAGCAGTGGAAGTGCCAATGATGCAGCAAATCATGCGGACTTTTATGAAGGAGAACGTAAAGCTGGGGCTGACGGAGGAAATGCTGTCAGGTGCAATGGACGACCTCGCAGAGGAGGTAGACGACGAGGACGTCATTGCCGCGGCGCTAGCAGAGGTCGGTCTCGAGTTCGACGCTGACCTGTGTAAAGCTCCCGAGGCTCCTAACGGTCGAACTGCCATTCTGGAGGACATATCAGAGCGGCTTCGCAAGCTCAATATGTAGAATCATCACTCAACAGCGACAGAATCGACTTGACTTCTCTTGCAAGGAACTTCTCAAGCCCTAGCGGCACACCGGCGCCTTTCGGTAGCGTTGAGCGGATAGCCAGCAGTAACCCCGGTTCCAGGGCGCCGATATCCACAGCGACCCGCGCCTGGGCGGCGGCGCTGAGACCAGTCAAGTTCTGCAGCTGTTCTTTGAAGAAAGCTAGCAGTTCTTGAACAAGCCGGTCAGCGGTAAAGTAGAAGACGGCCACACTAAGAGATTCTTGGACTTGTTTCAAGAAAACCGCAGCAACCTGGCAAAGCCTTCCAATGTAGGCCGATGCAGCGACCGATTCCTCAACTAGATTCCAATCCGTCATCAAGAAAGTGCTTTTCGGGCCCGAAAAAGCCTCCTCCGCCTCGGCTAGCAAAAGTTCAACACCGGCCGCCTTTACCCTCCAGAAGAGGTGTTTTTCCTCGTCAAACGTAACCCCGTCTGTGTATTTAAGGCTGGCTCTTTCCAAATCGTCAAGGGTCAGCTCCACGAACTCGCAGGTGTTCAGCACGGCTGTTGCGATGCGCCACGAAGGCTGCAGTCGGGATTTGAGGGTCTCGGCGTAGCGTGAAAGTAGGCGTCGGTATACTCCGAACGCGTCCAGGAGACGAGTGCGGCTGAGCACCTCCCCAAGTTTAGTCAGACTGACGTTGATACTATGGAAGAGGGTGATTGCGCTGCTGTAGCATGAGGTCGGTAGTGGATCGTCCTGGCCGGGAGGTTGGTCTTGCACGGTGTCAGCGCCCGGCTCCACCGCGGCTTTCAACTCGGCAGTTAAAAGATGCTCTTCTTGCTTGATGATTGATCCAACCGAGGCGTCGAAGCATTCAAGCAGTATCCCTGAAAACACCGGAGCCAACTCCACCTCGGTTGTGCATGTACACCCGTCGAGCATACTCCGATGTGGTAACCCCTCCCCACTAACTGGTATTTCCTGTCGTACCGGTTCGGACTGGTAGGTCCTCACAAGGCCTGCTTCGAAGTCACTGACCTGCTTGATGATGCGAATGAGCACATTTGGTGGTACTGACGCTCGTCCCAGTGCTTCTACTACGTGTTGTCGGGTCACATGGCAAAAGTGCTCCACGAAGTGAGCCTCGACGTTCCACGAAGCGGGGAACACCTGACCCTCAAAGTTTCCCCGGTACTCGTTGATGGCGCGTCGAATCCATGCAAATCGCCTGTCGATGCATTCTAAACTGCTGAACTCAGCAGGATGCTGAAATATACGCTTGTAAGACTCCAGAATTTGCAGTGAGAAATGCGTAACGATCTCCCCGCGCATTTTGCCGCTGAGGGCGTCGACGCACAAGCACGCATCATGGAGGTTGCACACCAACTCCTGGTCTGGGTCGAATATCGTATCAAAGTCCTCCAGAAGCTGTTGAGAGAAATCTTTTACCATGGTGTCCATGATTCCCGCCGTATCAACATGCGGAACATCCCGGAGATCCGCCGAGAGCGACTGGCAGGCGAGCAGCAGATTGCGACACCGCGCATACTCCTTTCGCGGCGCTGCCTCGCGAAGCTGATCTTGCGCGGAAATGAACATCGCCAGCTTCTTTAGTGTGACCAGCGTGAGTGTCAGGTTATGCTTGGCCCAGTGCAATCTTCGGACATCTTCGCAGGCATCCTTCACGGCAGCGACGGTTTCCGAGGTCTGCGTCTTCATCTGCTGCATTTGCTGCTGCAGGTTCTTCAGACACTGCTGCACGGACTCGAGGTGTTCGTGAGCATTGAGGTGACGACGAGACTGCCGCCTGACTGTCTGCACTATTTTCTCGTCCAGCTGTTCGATGTCCGCCTTCAGAGCTGTGATTGCCGGTCGCACCTCCATTAGACTCTCATGGTCGGGGAATACCTTGTTGATGTAGGCCACGGCATCAAAGTCGGGATCGTCAAGCGGATGGTGGATCGAGGTCAACGAGAGCGGCTCCTTTATATCAGAGCTCATGTTCACCAAGGCCAACTCAACGTCAGCTGCGTGGTCGCAGAGGGGCATTATGTGATGATTTTACGCTCAGTCACGGTGAGCGAGTCGTGCAGAAATCGGTAAATCTCCCTGTTGTCTCCCTCACAACACTGGCCAACTGAGCAAGACGCCGAAACGGCTCAAAAGCTCGCAACAGGAGTTGTGTGGGCGTTTTTCGTTCTTCTTAATTTTGTTATATGAACGCGCATCTTCTTTTCGCTCGGTGACGTCACCAGGAACGCGGCTCTTTGGCGAGTTTTCGGGTCAAATCTTCCTGGATTTCGGCCATGCGTTCGGGAGAAAGCGGAGGGGGCATTTTCATTTTATTTTTCATGAGGGGGAATCCCTTTCCGGCAAAGGCACCAAAGAAACACGACATCGTCGTCGGTTGCGGCACCGAGTGGTAGGAGGTGGCCCCAATGGCGTTACGGGGCAACGGGGGCGGCGACTCCCTGTTGCACCTCTTAATTTCGGCCGCTTCTACCTGCATATCACGGACGGCTCTGCAAAATGCAGTGTCAGAAGAGGAGCAGCACCCTCCATAACGGAACTGGGTTCCAGCTAGTTCTCCTGTCTTCACAGTGTAGAAAACGGGATTCGGATTGATCGGCATGATCAGAAATAGTTTATGGTGTATCATTCGCATAAGATTCGCTTGTGTTATCAGCCATGAACGTGAACCAAGCGATGCCCTACGCTGACTGGACTGGTCTTGACTGCCTAGTTGCCTACCTTAACGCAATTTCTTAACTGACGTGATATCAGAGGGATGATTGCTTCCTTGTACCAACCATTGGGACTCAAATCTCTACACTCCCAAACAGAGCCAACCGTCTTGCATTTTGAACGACACATATATGGTAAGCACATGTAATCGGTCACACTGATGAATGACTTGGCGAATTGCTGTCGAAGGCACACCATAAACTATATTTGATCATAACAATGTCAAAGATTAGAAGTTCTGACGCCAACGTCCATGCGAACGGTGTTTATCGTGCCGCGAAGACAGGGCCATACGTAGGAACCCAGTTCCGTTGTGGAGGGTGCTGCGCCCCTCCTGACACTGGTTTCTACAGAGCCATCCGTAATATTCAGAATGAATCAGCCGAAATTGAGAGGCGCAACCGGGAGTCGCCGCCCCCGTTGCCCTGTAACGTCATTGTAGCCACCTCCTACCACTCGGTGCCGCAGCCGCAGCCGACGATGATGTCTCGTTTCTTTGGGGCCTTCGCTGCTGCAAGATCCGCCATCATGAGAAAGTAACTGGCAATGCCCCCTCCGCTGTCTCCCGACCGCATGGCCGACATCCCTTAGGATTTGGGTTCGCGTTGCTGGAGACGTCAAACTAGGAGATGATGCGTGAAAAATACACGCGGTGATTCAATTATCGAATGAAAAATAAAAAGAACGAAAAACACATACCTAAGCAGAATCTGCAAAACAGCCCTTTCGACTATTTCTAGCTGACTTAGGCGTCACGCAATATAGATGCAACCGATCACTTGTACTCTCCACAATCTCCCTCACGAGATGCAGCCAGCAACAAATGTAACCAGTCTGGTGAGTGAGAAC